>NW_027514004.1:0-107809 GCF_048772815.1 Callospermophilus lateralis
ACTTGGTGGTTTTGATCAGTACACAAATCCCACTTGGCTCACCAAATTTTGTTCTTCTAGGTTGAAGCGTTTGTCTACAGTAGCAGTTTTTATATTTAGGTTTCACTCTGTTCTCTCATATATAGATAGATGAATTTGGAACACTAAATCCAACATGGTTTGTAGTAGCTCTTTGAAAATTGACAAAATAAAGGTTTTCTCAGTTTTGTCTCTATGGTTTGTGTCCTCTTCAAGTAGCCCTAGGCTCACACTGTGGAAAAGCACTTTCATTGAGAGGGGTTGCCATGCTTCTAAGAAATAACTAGTTTCCGAAATACCAGCAAATATTTTTTCACCCAATCTTGATGATACTTTGTGGTAATGATCAGTACAGAAATCCCACTTGGCTCACCAAATTTTGTTTTTCTAGTTTGAAGCTTTCGTCTACAGTAGCAGTTTTTATATTTAGGTTTCCCTCTGTTCTCTCCTATATAGATAGATGAATTTGGAACTCTAAATCCAACATGGTTTGTAGTAGCTCTTTGAAACTTGACAAAATAAAGGAGTTCTTAGTTTTGTCTCTATGTTTTGTTTCCTCTTCAAGTAGCCGTAGGCACAGACTGTGGAAAGCAATTTCATTGATATGGGTTGCCAAGCTTCTAAGAAATAACGAGTTTCCAAAATACCAGCAAATTTTTTTTCACCCAATCTTGATGATACTTTGTGGTAATGATCCGTACAAAAATCCCACTTGGCTCAACAAATTTTGTTCTTCTAGGTTGAAGCGTTCGTCTACAGTAGCAGTTTTTATATTTAGGTTTCCCTCTGTTCTCTCCTATATAGATAGATGAATTCGGAACTCTAAATCCAACATGGTTTGTACTAGCTCTTTGAAACTTGACAAAATAAAGGAGTTCTCAGTTTTGTCTGTACGGTTTGTTTCCTCTTCTTGTAGCCCTAGGCACAGACTGTGGAAAAGCACTTTCATTGAGAGGGGTTGCCAAGCTACTAAGAAATAACGAGTTTCCGAAATACCAGCAAATATTTTTTCACCCAATCTTGATGATACTTGGTGGTAATGATCAGTACAGAAATCCCACTTTGCTCACCAAATTTTGTTCTTCCAGGTTGAAGCATTCGTCTACAGTAGCAGTTTTTATATTTAGGTTTCCCTCTGTTCTCTCCTATTTAGACAGATGAATTTGGAACTCTAAATCCAACATGGTTTTTAGTAGCACTATGAAACTTGACAAAATAAAGGAGTTCTCAGTTTTGTCTCTATGATTTGTTTCCTCTTCAAGTAGCCCTAGGCAAAGACTGTGGAAAAGCACTTTCATTGAGAGGCGTTGCCAAGCTTCTAAGAAATAACGAGTTTCCGAAATACCAGCAAATATTTTTTCACCCAATATTGATGATACTTGTTGCTAATGATCAGTACACAAATCCCACTTGGCTCACCAAATTTTGTTCTTCTAGATTGAAGCGTTCGTCTACAGTAGGAGTTTTTATATTTAGGTTTCTCTCTGTTCTCTCCTATATAAATAGATGAATATGGAACTCTAAATCCAACATGGATTGTAGTAGCTCTTTGAAACTTGACAAAATAAAGGAGTTCTCAGTTTTGTCTCTATGGTTTGTTTCCTCTTCATGTAGCCCTAGGCACAGACTGTGGAAAAGCCCTTTCATTTAGAGGGGTTGCCAAGCTTCTAAGAAATAACGAGTTTCCGAAATACCAGCAAATATTTTTTCACCCAATCTTGATGATACTTGGTGGTAATGATCAGTACACAGATCCCACTTGGCTCACCAAATTTTGTTCTTCTAGGTTGAAGCGTTTGTCTACAGTAGCAGTTTTTATATTTAGGTTTCCCTCTGTTTTCTCCTATATAGATAGATGAATTTGGAACTCCAAATCCAACATCGTTTGTAGTAGCTCTTTGAAACGTGACAAAATAAAGGAGTTCTCTGTTGTGTCTCTATGGTTTGTTTCCTCTTCAAGTAGCCCTAGGCACAGACTGAGGAAAAGCACTTTCATTGAGAGGGGTTGCCAAGATTTTAAGAAATTACGAGTTTCCGAAATACCAGCAAATATTTTTTCACCCAATCTTGATGATACTTGGTGGTAATGATTAGTACACAAATCCCACTTGGCTCACCAAATTTTGTTCTTCTAGGTTGAAGCGTTCGTCTACAGTAGCAGTTTTTATATTTAGGTTTCCCTCTGTTCTCTCCTATATAGATAGATGAATTTGGAACTCTAAATCCAACATGGTTTGTAGTAGCTCTTTGAAACTTCACAAAATAAAGGAGTTCTCAGTTTTGTCTCTATGGTTTGTTTCCTCTTCTTGTAGCCCTAGGCACAGACTGTGGAAAAGCACTTTCATTGAGAGGGGTTGCCAAGCTTCTAAGAAATAACGAGTTTCCGAAATACCAGCAAATATTTTTTCACCCAATCTTGATGATACTTGGTGGTAATGATCAGTACAGAAATCCCACTTTGCTCACCAAATTTTGTTCTTCTAGGTTGAAGCATTCGTCTACAGTAGCAGTTTTTATATTTAGGTTTCCCTCTGTTCTCTCCTATTTAGATAGATGAATTTGGAACTCTAAATCCATCATGGTTTTAAGTAGCTCTTTGACACTTGACAAAATAAAGGAGTTCTCAGTTTTGTCTCTATGGTTTGTTTCGTCTTCAAGTAGCCCTAGGCACAGACTGTGGAAGCATTTTCATTGAGATGGGTTGTCAAGCTTCTAAGAAATAACGGGTTACCAAAATACCAGCAAATATTTTTTCACCCAGTCTTGATGATACTTTGTGGTAACGATCAGTACACAAATCCCACTTGGGTCACCAAATTTTGTTCTTCTAGGTTGAAGCGTTCGTCTACAGTAGCAGTTTTTATATTTAGGTTTCCCTCTGTTCTCTCCTGTATAGATAGATGAATTTGGAACTCTAAATCCAACATGGTTTGTACTAGTTCTTTGAAACTTGAAAAATAAAACCGTTCTCAGTTTTGTCTCTATGGATTGTTTCCTCTTCTCTTAGCCCTAGGCACAGACTGTGGAAAAGCACTTTCATTGAAAGGGGTTGCCAAGCTTTTAAGAAATAACGAGTTTCCGAAATACCAGCAAATATTTTTTCACCCAATATTGATGATACTTGTTGCTAATGATCAGTACACAAATCCCACTTGGCTCACCAAATTTTGTTCTTCTAGTTTGAAGCTTTCGGCTACAGTAGCGGTTTTTATATTTATGTTTCCCTCTGTTCTCTCCTATACAGATAGATGAATTTGGAACTCTAAATCCAACATGGTTTGTAGTAGCTCTTTGAAACTTGACAAAATAAAGAAATTCTCAGTTTTGTCTCTATGGTTTGTTTCCTCTTCAAGTAGCCCTAGGCACAGACTGTGGAAAAGCACTTTCATTGAGAGGGGTTGCCAAGCTTCTATGAAATAACGGGTTTCCGAAATACCAGCAAATATTTTTTCACCATATCTTGATGATACTTGGTGTTAATGATCAGTACACAAATCCCACTTGGCTCACCAAATTTTGTTCTTCTAGGTTGAAGCGTTCGTCTACAGTAGCAGTTTTTATATTTAGGTTTCCCTCTGTTCTCTCCTATATAGATAGATGAATTTGGAATTCTAAATCCAACATGGTTTGTAGTAGCTCTTTGAAACTTGACAAAATAAAGGAGTTCTCAGTTTGGTCTCTATGGTTTGTTTCCTCTTCAAGTCGCCCTAGGCACAGACTGAGGAAAAGCACTTTCATTGAGAGGGGTTGCCAAGCTTCTAAGAAATTACGAGTTTCCGAAATACCAGCAAATATTTTTTCACCCAATCTTGATGATACTTGTTGCTAATGATCAGTACACAAATCCCACTTGGCTCACCAAATTTTGTTCTTCTAGGTTGAAGAGTTCTTCTACAGTAGAAGTTTTTATATCTAGGTTTCCCTCTGTTCTGTCCTATATAGATAGATGAATTTGGAACTCTAAATCCAACATGGTTTGTAGTAGCTCTTTGAAACTTGACAAAATAAAGGAGTTCTCAGTTTTGTCTCTATGGTTTGTTTAATCTTCAAGTAGCCCTAGGCACAGACTGTGGAAAAGCACTTTCATTG
The DNA here is from genome assembly GCF_048772815.1 of Callospermophilus lateralis. Lineage (NCBI taxonomy): Eukaryota > Metazoa > Chordata > Mammalia > Rodentia > Sciuridae > Callospermophilus > Callospermophilus lateralis. The sequence continues at coordinate 4,108 of NW_027514004.1, forward strand.
AGAGGGGTTGCCAAGCTTCTAAGAAATTACGAGTTTCTGAAATACCAGCAAATATTTTTTCCACCCAATCTTGATGATACTTGGTGGTAATGATCAGTACAGAAATCCCACATTGCTCAAAAAATTTTGTTCTTCTAGGTTGAAGCATTCGTCTACAGTAGCAGTTTTTATATTTAGGTTTCCCTCTGTTCTCTCCTATATAGATAGATGAATTTGGAACTCTAAATCCAACATGGTTTGTACTAGCTCTTTGAAACTTGACAAAATAAAGGAGTTCTCAGTTTTGTCTGTACGGTTTGTTTCCTCTTCTTGTAGCCCTAGGCACAGACTGTGGAAAAGCACTTTAATTGAGAGGGGTTGCCAAGCTTCTAAGAAATAACGAGTTTCCGAAATACCAGCAAATATTTTTTCACCCAATCTTGATGATACTTGGTGGTAATGATCAGTACAGAAATCCCACTTTGCTCACCAAATTTTGTTCTTCTAGGTGGAAGCATTCGTCTACAGTAGCAGTTTTTATATTTAGGTTTCCCTCTGTTCTCTCCTATTTAGACAGATGAATTTGGAACTCTAAATCCAACATGGTTTTTAGTAGCACTTTGAAACTTGACAAAATAAAGGAGTTCTCAGTTTTGTCTCTATGATTTGTTTCCTCTTCAAGTAGCCCTAGGCAAAGACTGTGGAAAAGCACTTTCATTGAGAGGCGTTGCCAAGCTTCTAAGAAATAACGAGTTTCCGAAATACCAGCAAATATTTTTTCACCCAATCTTGATGATAATTGGTGATAATGATCAGTACACAAATCCCACTTGGCTCACCAAATTGTGTTCTTCTAGGTTGAAGCGTTCGTCTACAGTAGCAGTTTTAATATTTAGGTTTCACTCTGTTCTCTCATATATAGATAGATGAATTTGGAACTTTAAATCCAACATGGTTTGTAGTAGCTCTTTGAAACTTGACAAAATAAAGGAATCTCAGTTTTGTCTCTATGGTTTGATTCATCTTCAAGTAGCCCTAGGCACAGACTGTGCAAAAGCACTTTCATTGAGAGGGGTTGCCAAGCTTCTGAGAAATTACGAATTTCCGAAATACCAGCAAATATTTTTTCACCCAATCTTAATGATACTTGGTGGTAAGGATCAGTACACAAATCCCACTTTGCTCACCAAATTTTGTTCTTCTAGGTTGAAGCGTTCGTCTACAGTAGGAGTTTTTATATTTAGGTTTCTCTCTGTTCTCTCCTATATAAATCGATGAATATGGAACTCTAAATCCAACATGGATTGTAGTAGCTCTTTGAAACTTGACAAAATAAAGGAGTTCTCAGTTTTGTCTCTATGGTTTGTTTCCTCTTCAAGTAGCCCTAGGCACAGACTGTGGAAAAGCACTTTCATTGAGAGGGGTTGCCAAGCTTCTAAGAAATAATGAGTTTCCGAAATACCAGCAAATATTTTTTCACCCAATCTTGATGATACTTGGTGGTAATGATCAGTACACAGATCCCACTTGGCTCACCAAATTTTTTTCTTCTAGGTTGAAGCGTTCGTCTAGAGTAGCAGTTTTTATATTTAGGTTTCCCTCTGTTTTCTCCTATGTAGATAGATGAATTTGGAACTCTAAATCCAACATGGTTTGTAGTAGCTCTTTGAAACGTGACAAAATAAAGGAGTTCTCTGTTTTGTCTCTATGGTTTGTTACCTCTTCAAGTAGCCCTAGGCACAGACTGAGGAAAAGCACTTTCATTGAGAGGGGTTGCCAAGCTTTTAAGAAATTACGAGTTTCCGATATACCAGCAAATATTTTTTCACCCAATCTTGATGATACTTGGTGGTAATGATTAGTACACAAATCCCACTTGGCTCAAGAAATTTTGTTCTTCTAGGTTGAAGCGTTCGTCTACAGTAGCAGTTTTTATATTTAGGTTTCCCTCTGTTCTCTCCTATATAGATAGATGAATTTGGAACTCTAAATCCAACATGGTTTGTAGTAGCTCTTTGAAACTTCACAAAATAAAGGAGTTCTCAGTTTTGTCTGTATGGTTTGTTTCCTCTTCTTGTAGCCCTAGGCACAGACTGTGGAAAAGCACTTTCATTGAGAGGGGTTGCCAAGCTTCTAAGAAATAACGAGTTTCCGAAATACCAGCAAATATTTTTTCACCCAATCTTGATGATACTTGGTGGTAATGATCAGTACAGAAATCCCACTTTGCTCATCAAATTTTGTTCTTCTAGGTTGAAGCATTCGTCTACAGTAGCAGTTTTTATATTTAGGTTTCCCTCTGTTCTCTCCTATTTAGATAGATGCATTTGGAACTCTAAATCCATCATGGTTTTAAGTAGCTCTTTGACACTTGACAAAATAAAGGAGTTCTCAGTTTTGTCTCTATGGTTTGTTTCGTCTTCAAGTAGCCCTAGGCACAGACTGTAGAAGCACTTTCATTGAGATGGGATGTCAAGCTTCTAAGAAATAACGGGTTACCAAAATACCAGCAAATATTTTTTCACCCAGTCTTGATGATACTTTGTGGTAACGATCAGTATACAAATCCCACTTGGCTCACCAAATTTTGTTCTTCTAGGTTGAAGCGTTCGTCTACAGTAGCAGTTTTTATATTTAGGTTTCCCTCTGTTCTCTCCTGTATAGATAGATGAATTTGGAACTCTAAATCCAACATGGTTTGTACTAGCTCTTTGAAACTTGAAAAATAAAAGCGATCTCAGTTTTGTCTCTATGGATTGTTTCCTCTTCTCTTAGCCCTAGGCACACACTGTGGAAAAGCACTTTCATTGAGAGGGGTTGCCAAGCTTTTAAGAAATAACGAGTTTCCGAAATACCAGCAAATATTTTTTCACCCAATATTGATGATATTTGTTGCTAATGATCAGTACACAAATCCCACTTGGCTCACCAAATTTTGTTCTTCTAGGTTGAAGCGTTCGTCTACAGTAGGAGTTTTTATATTTAGGTTTCTCTCTGTTCTCTCCTATATAAATAGATGAATATGGAACTCTAAATCCAACATGGATTGTAGTAGCTCTTTGGAACTTGACAAAATAAAGGAGTTCTCAGTTTTGTCTCTATGGTTTGTTTCCTCTTCAAGTAGCCCTAGGCACAGACTGTGGAAAAGCACTTTCATTGAGAGGGGTTGCCAAGCTTCTAAGAAATAACGAGTTTCCGAAATACCAGCAAATATTTTTTCACCCAATCTTGATGATACTTGGTGGTAATGATCAGTACACAGATCCCACTTGGCTCACCAAATTTTGTTCTTCTAGGTTGAAGCGTTCGTCTACAGTAGCAGTTTTTATATTTAGGTTTCCCTCTGTTTTCTCCTATATAGATAGATGAATTTGGAACTCTAAATCCAACATGGTTTGTAGTAGCTCTTTGAAACGTAACAAAATAAAGGAGTTCTCTGTTGTGTCTCTATGGTTTGTTTCCTCTTCAAGTAGCCCTAGGCACAGACTGAGGAAAAGCACTTTCATTGAGAGGGGTTGCCAAGATTTTAAGAAATTACGAGTTTCCGAAATACCAGCAAATATTTTTTCACCCAATCTTGATGATACTTGGTGGTAATGATTAGTACACAAATCCCACTTGGCTCACCAAATTTTGTTCTTCTAGGTTGAAGCTTTCGTCTACAGTAGCAGTTTTTATATTTAGGATTCTCTCTGTTCTCTCCTATATAGATAGATGAATTTGGAACTCTAAATCCAACATGGTTTGTAGTAGCTCTTTGAAACTTCACAAAATAAAGGAGTTCTCAGTTTTGTCTGTATGGTTTGTTTCCTCTTCTTGTAGCCCTAGGCACAGACTGTGGAAAAGCACTTTCATTGAGAGGGGTTGCCAAGCTTCTAAGAAATAACGAGTTTCCGAAATACCAGCAAATATTTTTTCACCCAATCTTGATGATACTTGGTGGTAAGGATCAGTAGAGAAATCCCACTTTGCTCACCAAATTTTGTTCTTCTAGGTTGAAGCATTCGTCTACAGTAGCAGTTTTTATATTTAGGTTTCCCTCTGTTCTCTCCTATTTAGATAGATGAATTTGGAACTCTAAATCCATCATGGTTTTAAGTAGCTCTTTGACACTTGACAAAATAAAGGAGTTCTCAGTTTTGTCTCTATGGTTTGTTTCGTCTTCAAGTAGCCCTAGGCACAGACTGTGGAAGCACTTTCATTGAGATGGGTTGTCAAGCTTCTAAGAAATAAGGGGTTACCAAAATACCAGCAAATATTTTTTCACCCAGTCTTGATGATACTTTGTGGTAACGATCAGTACACAAATCCCACTTGGGTCACCAAATTTTGTTCTTCTAGGTTGAAGCGTTCGTCTACAGTAGCAGTTTTTATATTTAGGTTTCCCTCTGTTCTCTCCTGTATAGATAGATAAATTTGGAACTCTAAATCCAACATGGTTTGTACTAGCTCTTTGAAACTTGAAAAATAAAAGCGTTCTCAGTTTGGTCTCTATGGTTTGTTTCCTCTTCAAGTAGCCCTAGGCACAGACTGAGGAAAAGCACTTTCATTGAGAGGGGTTGCCAAGCTTCTAAGAAATTACGAGTTTCCGAAACACCAGCAAATATTTTTTCACCCAATCTTGATGATACTTGTTGCTAATGATCAGTACACAAATCCCACTTGGCTAACCAAATTTTGTTCTTCTAGGTTGAAGCGTTCGTCTACAGTAGCAGTTTTTATATTTAGGATTCTCTCTGTTCTCTCCTATATAGATAGATGAATTTGGAACTCTAAATCCAACATGGATTGTAGTAGCTCTTTGAAACTTGACAAAATAAAGGAGTTCTCAGTTTTGTCTGTATGGTTTGTTTCCTCTTCAAGTAGCCCTAGTCACAGACTGTGGAAAAGCACTTTCATTGAGAGGGTTGCCAAGCTTTTAAGAAATTACTATTTTCTGAAATACCAGCAAATATTTTTTCACCCAATCTTGATGATACTTGTTGCTAATGATCAGTACACAAATCCCACTTGGCTCACCAAATTTTGTTCTTCTAGGTTGAAGAGTTCGTCTACAGTAGAAGTTTTTATATCTAGGTTTCCCTCTGTTCTCTCCTATATAGATAGATGAATTTGGAACTCTAAATCCAACATGGTTTGTAGTAGCTCTTTGAAACTTGACAAAATAAAGGAGTTCTCAGTTTTGTCTCTATGGTTTGTTTCCTCTTCAAGTAGCCCTAGGCACAGACTGTGGAAAAGCACTTTCATTGAGAGGGGTTGCCAAGCTTCTAAGAAATTACGAGTTTCTGAAATACCAGCAAATATTTTTTTCACCCAATCTTGATGATACTTGGTGGTAATGATCAGTACAGAAATCCCACTTTGCTCACAAAATTTTGTTCTTCTAGGTTGAAGCATTCGTCTACAGTAGCAGTTTTTATATTTAGGTTTCCCTCTGTTCTCTCCTATATAGATAGATGAATTTGGAACTCTAAATCCAACATGGTTTGTACTAGCTCTTTGAAACTTGACAAAATAAAGGAGTTCTCAGTTTTGTCTGTACGGTTTGTTTCCTCTTCTTGTAGCCCTAGGCACAGACTGTGGAAAAGCACTTTAATTGAGAGGGGTTGCCAAGCTTCTAAGAAATAACGAGTTTCCGAAATACCAGCAAATATTTTTTCACCCAATCTTGATGATACTTGGTGGTAATGATCAGTACAGAAATCCCACTTTGCTCACCAAATTTTGTTCTTCTAGGTTGAAGCATTCGTCTACAGTAGCAGTTTGTATATTTAGGTTTCCCTCTGTTCTCTCCTATTTAGACAGATGAATTTGGAACTCTAAATCCAACATGGTTTTTAGTAGCACTTTGAAACTTGACAAAATAAAGGAGTTCTCAGTTTTGTCTCTATGATTTGTTTCCTCTTCAAGTAGCCCTAGGCAAAGACTGTGGAAAAGCACTTTCATTGAGAGGCGTTGCCAAGCTTCTAAGAAATAACGAGTTTCCGAAATACCAGCAAATATTTTTTCACCCAATCTTGATCATACTTGGTGGTAATGATCAGTACAGAAATCCCACTTTGCTCACCAAATTTTGTTCTTCCAGGTTGAAGCATTCGTCTACAGTAGCAGTTTTTATATTTAGGTTTCCCTCTGTTCTCTCCTATTTAGACAGATGAATTTGGAACTCTAAATCCAACATGGTTTTTAGTAGCACTTTGAAACTTGACAAAATAAAGGAGTTCTCAGTTTTGTCTCTATGATTTGTTTCCTCTTCAAGTAGCCCTAGGCAAAGACTGTGGAAAAGCACTTTCATTGAGAGGCGTTGCCAAGCTTCTAAGAAATAACGAGTTTCCGAAATACCAGCAAATATTTTTTCACCCAATCTTGATGATAATTGGTGATAATGATCAGTACACAAATCCCACTTGGCTCACCAAATTTTGTTCTTCTAGGTTGAAGCGTTCGTCTACAGTAGCAGTTTTAATATTTAGGTTTCACTCTGTTCTCTCATATATAGATAGATGAATTTGAAACTCTAAATCCAACATGGATTGTAGTAGCTCTTTGAAACTTGACAGAATAAAGGAGTTCTCAGTTTTGTCTCTATGGTTTGATTCATCTTCAAGTAGCCCTAGGCACAGACTGTGCAAAAGCACTTTCATTGAGATGGGTTGCCAAGCTCCTGAGAAATTACGAATTTCCGAAATACCAGCAAATATTTTTTCACCCAATCTTAATGATACTTGCTGGTAAGGATCAGTACACAAATCCCACTTTGCTCACCAAATTTTGTTCTTCTAGGTTGAAGCGTTCGTCTACAGTAGGAGTTTTTATATTTAGGTTTCTCTCTGTTCTCTCCTATATAAATAGATGAATATGGAACTCTAAATCCAACATGGATTGTAGTAGCTCTTTGAAACTTGACAAAATAAAGGAGTTCTCAGTTTTGTCTCTATCGTTTGTTTCCTCTTCAAGTAGCCCTAGGCACAGACTGTGGAAAAGCACTTTCATTGAGAGGGGTTGCCAAGCTTCTAAGAAATAATGAGTTTCCGAAATACCAGCAAATATTTTTTCACCCAATCTTGATGATACTTGGTGGTAATGATCAGTAAACAGATCCCACTTGGCTCACCAAATTTTGTTCTTCTAGGTTGAAGCGTTCGTCTAGAGTAGCAGTTATTATATTTAGGTTTCCCTCTGTTTTCTCCTATATAGATAGATGAATTTGGAACTCTAAATCCAACATGGTTTGTAGTAGCTCTTTGAAACGTGACAAAATAAAGGAGTTCTCTGTTGTGTCTCTATGGTTTGTTACCTCTTCAAGTAGCCCTAGGCACCGACTGAGGAAAAGCACTTTCATTGAGAGGGGTTGCCAAGCTTTTAAGAATTTACGACTTTCCGATATACCAGCAAATATTTTTTCACCCAGTCTTGATGATACTTTGTGGTAACAATCAGTACACAAATCCCACTTTGCTCACCAAATTTTGTTCTTCTAGGTTGAAGCGTTCGTCTACAGTAGCAGTTTTTATATTTAGGTTTCCCTCTGTTCTCTCCTGTATAGATAGATGAATTTGGAACTCTAAATCCAACATGGTTTGTACTAGCTCTTTGAAACTTGAAAAATAAAAGCGTTCTCAGTTTTGTCTTTATGGATTGTTTCCTCTTCTCTTAGCCCTAGGCACAGACTGTGGAAAAGCACTTTCATTGAGAGGGGTTGCCAAGCTTTTAAGAAATAACGAGTTTCCGAAATACCAGCAAATATTTTTTCACCCAATATTGATGATATTTGTTGCTAATGATAAGTACCCAAATCCCACTTGGCTCACCAAATTTTGTTCTTCTAGGTTGAAGCGTTCGTCTACAGTAGGAGTTTTTATATTTAGGTTTCTCTCTGTTCTCTCCTATATAAATAGATGAATATGGAACTCTAAATCCAACATGGATTGTAGTAGCTCTTTGGAACTTGACAAAATAAAGGAGTTCTCAGTTTTGTCTCTATGGTTTGTTTCCTCTTCAAGTAGCCCTAGGCACAGACTGTGGAAAAGCACTTTCATTGAGAGGGGTTGCCAAGCTTCTAAGAAATAACGAGTTTCCGAAATACCAGCAAATATTTTTTCACCCAATCTTGATGATACTTGGTGGTAATGATCAGTACACAGATCCCACTTGGCTCACCAAATTTTGTTCTTCTAGGTTGAAGCGTTCGTCTACAGTAGCAGTTTTTATATTTAGGTTTCCCTCTGTTTTCTCCTATATAGATAGATGAATTTGGAACTCTAAATACAACATGGTTTGTAGTAGCTCTTTGAAACGTGACAAAATAAAGGAGTTCTCTGTTGTGTCTCTATGGTTTGTTTCCTCTTCAAGTAGCCCTAGGCACAGACTGTGGAAGCACTTTCATTGAGATGGGTTGTCAAGCTTCTAAGAAATAACGGGTTACCAAAATACCAGCAAATATTTTTTCACCCAGTCTTGATGATACTTTGTGGTAACGATCAGTACATAGATCCCACTTGGCTCACCAAATTTTGTTCTTCTAGGTTGAAGCGTTCGTCTACAGTAGCAATTTTTATATTTAGGTTTTCCTCTGTTCTCTCCTATATAGATAGATGAATTTGGAACTCTAAATCCAACATGGTTTGTAGTAGCTCTTTGAAACTTGACAAAATAAAGGAGTTCTCAGTTTGGTCTGTATGGTTTGTTTCCTCTTCAAGTAGCCCTAGGCACAGACTGAGGAAAAGCACTTTCATTGAGAGGGGTTGCCAAGCTTCTAAGAAATTACGAGTTTCCGAAACACCAGCAAACTTTTTTCACCCAATCTTGATGATACTTGTTGCTAATGATCAGTACACAAATCCCACTTGGCTCACCAAATTTTGTTCTTCTAGGTTGAAGCGTTCGTCTACAGTAGCAGTTTTTATATTTAGGATTCTCTCTGTTCTCTCCTATATAGATAGATGAATTTGGAACTCTAAATCCAACATGGATTGTAGTAGCTCTTTGAAACTTGACAAAATAAAGGAGTTCTCAGTTTTGTCTGTATGGTTTGTTTCCTCTTCAAGTAGCCCTAGTCACAGACTGTGGAAAAGCACTTTCATTGAGAGGGTTGCCAAGCTTTTAAGAAATTACTATTTTCTGAAATACCAGCAAATATTTTTTCACCCAATCTTGATGATACTTGTTGCTAATGATCAGTACACAAATCCCACTTGGCTCACCAAATTTTGTTCTTCTAGGTTGAAGCGTTCGTCTACAGTAGAAGTTTTTATATCTAGGTTTCCTTCTGTTCTCTCCTATATAGATAGATGAATTTGGAACTCTAAATCCAACATGGTTTGTAGTAGCTCTTTGAAACTTGACAAAATAAAGGAGTTCTCAGTTTTGTCTCTATGGTTTGTTTCCTCTACAAGTAGCCCTAGGCACAGACTGTGGAAAAGCACTTTCATTGAGAGGGGTTGCCAAGCTTCTAAGAAATTACGAGTTTCCGAAATACCAGCAAATATTTTTTTCACCCAATCTTGATGATACTTGGTGGTAATGATCAGTACAGAAATCCCACTTTGCTCACAAAATTTTGTTCTTCTAGGTTGAAGCATTCGTCTACAGTAGCAGTTTTTATATTTAGGTTTCCCTCTGTTCTCTCCTATTTAGACAGATGAATTTGGAACTCTAAATCCAACATGGTTTTTAGTAGCACTTTGAAACTTGACAAAATAAAGGAGTTCTCAGTTTTGTCTCTATGATTTGTTTCCTCTTCAAGTAGCCCTAGGCAAAGACTGTGGAAAAGCACTTTCATTGAGAGGCGTTGCCAAGCTTCTAAGAAATAACGAGTTTCCGAAATACCAGCAAATATTTTTTCAGCCAATCTTGATGATAATTGGTGGTAATGATCAGTACACAAATCCCACTTGGCTCACCAAATTTTGTTCTTCTAGGTTGAAGCGTTCGTCTACAGTAGGAGTTTTTATATTTAGGTTTCTCTCTGTTCTCTCCTATATAAATAGATGAATATGGAACTCTAAATCAAACATGGATTGTAGTAGCTCTTTGAAACTTGACAAAATAAAGGAGTTCTCAGTTTTGTCTCTATGGTTTGTTTCCTCTTCAAGTAGCCCTAGGCACAGACTGAGGAAAAGCACTTTCATTGAGAGGGGTTGCCAAGCTTTTAAGAAATTACGAGTTTCCGAAATACCAGCAAATATTTTTTCACCCAATCTTGATGATACTTGGTGGTAATGATTAGTACACAAATCCCACTTGGCTCACCAAATTTTGTTCTTCTAGGTTGAAGCGTTCGTCTACAGTAGCAGTTTTTATATTTAGGTTTCCCTCTGTTCTCTCCTATGTAGATAGATGAATTTGGAACTCTAAATCCAACATGGTTTGTAGTCGCTCTTAGAAACTTCACAAAATAAAGGAGTTCTCAGTTTTGTCTGTATGGTTTGTTTCCTCTTCTTGTAGCCCTAGGCACAGACTGTGGAAAAGCACTTTCAATGAGAGGGGTTGCCAAGCTTCTAAGAAATAACGAGTTTCCGAAATACCAGCAAATATTTTTTCACCCAATCTTGATGATACTTGGTGGTAATGATCAGTACAGAAATGCCACTTTGCTCACCAAATTTTGTTTTTCTAGGTTGAAGCTTTCGTCTACAGTAGCAGTTTTTATATTTAGGTTTCCCTCTGTTCTCTCCTATTTAGATAGATGAATTTGGAACTCTAAATCCATCATGGTTTTAAGTAGCTCTTTGACACTTGACAAAATAAAGGAGTTCTCAGTTTTGTCTCTATGGTTTTTTCGTCTTCAAGTAGCCCTAGGCACAGACTGTGGAAGCACTTTCATTGAGATAGGTTGTCAAGCTTCTAAGAAATAACGGGTTTCCGAAATACCAGCAAATATTTTTTCACCCAATCTTGATGATACTTGGTGTTAATGATCAGTACACATATCCCACTTGGCTCACCAAATTTTGTTCTTCTAGGTTGAAGCGTTCGTCTACAGTAGCAGTTTTTATATTTAGGTTTCCCTCTGTTCTCTCCTATATAGATAGATGAATTTGGAACTCTAAATCCAACATGGTTTGTAGTAGCTCTTTGAAACTTGACAAAATAAAGGAGTTCTCAGTTTTGTCTCTATGGTTTGTTTCCTCTTCAAGTAGCCGTAGTCACAGACTGAGGAAAAGCACTTTCATTGAGAGGGGTTGCCAAGCTTCTAAGAAATTACGAGTTTCCGAAACACCAGCAAATATTTTTTCACCCAATCTTGATGATACTTGTTGCTAATGATCAGTACACAAATCCCACTTGACTCACCAAATTTTGCTCTTCTAGGTTGAAGCGTTCGTCTACAGTAGCAGTTTTTATATCTAGGTTACCCTCTGTTCTCTCCTATATAGATATATGAATTTGGAACTCTAAATCGAACATGGTTTGTAGTAGCTCTTTGAAACTTGACAAAATAAAGGAGTTGTCAGTTTTGTCTCTATGGTTTGTTTCCTCTTCAACTAGCCCTAGCACAGACTGTAGAAAAGCACTTTAATTGAGAGGGGTTGCCAAGCTTCTAAGAAATTACGAGTTTCCGAAATACCAGCAAATATTTTTTCACCCAATCTTGATGATACTTGGTGGTAATGATCAGTACACAAATCCCACTTTGCTCACCAAATTTTGTTCTTCTAGGTTGAAGCATTCGTCTACAGTAGCAGTTTTTATATTTAGGTTTCCATCTGTTCTCTCCTATTTAGATAGATGAATTTGGAACTCTAAATCCAACATGGTTTTTAGTAGCTCATTGAAACTTGACAAAATAAAGGAGTTCTCAGTTTTTTCTCTATGGTTTGTTTCCTCTTCAAGTAGCCCTAGGCACAGACTGTGGAAAGGCACTTTCATTGAGAGGGGTTGCCAAGCTTCTAAGAAATAACGAGTTTCCGAAATACCAGCAAATATTTTTTCAGCCAATCTTGATGATACTTGTTGCTGATGATCAGTACACAAATCCCACTTGGCTCACCAAATTCTGTTCTTCTAGGTTTAAGCGTTCATCTACAGTTGCAGTTTTTATATTTAGGTTTCCCTCTGTTCTCTCATATATAGATAGATGAATTTGGAACTCTAAATCCAACATGGTTTTTAGTAGCTCTTTGAAACTTGACAAAATAAAGGAGTTCTCAGTTTTGTCTCTATGGTTTGTTTCCTCTTCAAGTAGCCCTAGGCACAGACTGAGGAAAAGCACTTTCATTGAGAGGGGTTGCCAAGCTTTTAAGAAATTACGAGTTTCCGAAATACCAGCAAATATTTTTTCACCCAATCTTGATGATACTTGGTGGTAATGATTAGTACACAAATCCCACTTGGCTCACCAAATTTTGTTCTTCTAGGTTGAAGCGTTCGTCTACAGTAGCAGTTTTTATATTTAGGTTTCCCTCTGTTCTCTCCTATGTAGATAGATGAATTTGGAACTCTAAATCCAACATGGTTTGTAGTCGCTCTTAGAAACTTCACAAAATAAAGGAGTTCTCAGTTTTGTCTGTATGGTTTGTTTCCTCTTCTTGTAGCCCTAGGCACAGACTGTGGAAAAGCACTTTCATTGAGAGGGGTTGCCAAGCTTCTAAGAAATAACGAGTTTCCGAAATACCAGCAAATATTTTTTCACCCAGTCTTGATGATACTTTGTGGTAACGATCAGTACACAAATCCCACTTGGCTCACCAAATTTTGTTCTTCTAGGTTGAAGCGTTCGTCTACAGTAGCAGTTTTTATCTTTAGGTTTCCCTCTGTTCTCTCCTGTATAGATAGATGAATTTGGAACTCTAAATCCAACATGGTTTGTACTAGCTCTTTGAAACTTGAAAAATAAAAGCGTTCTCAGTTTTGTCTCTATGGATTGTTTCCTCTTCTCTTAGCCCTAGGCACAGACTGTGGAAAAGCACTTTCATTGAGAGGGGTTGCCAAGCTTTTAAGAAATAACGAGTTTCCGAAATACCAGCAAATATTTTTTCACCCAATATTGATGATACTTGTTGCTAATGATCAGTACACAAATCCCACTTGGCTCACCAAATTTTGTTCTTCTAGTTTAAAGCTTTCGTCTACAGTAGCGGTTTTTATATTTAGGTTTACCTCTGTTCTCTCCTATACAGATAGATGAATTTGGAACTCTAAATCCAACATGGTTTGTAGTAGCTCTTTGAAACTTTACAAAATAAAGGAGTTCTCAGTTTTGTCTCTATGGTTTGTTTCCTCTTCAAGTAGCCCTAGGCACAGAATGTGGAAAAGCACTTTCATTGAGAGGGGTTGCCAAGCTTCTAAGAAATAACGGGTTTCCGAAATACCAGCAAATATTTTTTCACCCAATCTTGATGATACTTGGTGTTAATGATCAGTACACAAATCCCACTTGGCTCACCAAATTTTGTTCTTCTAGGTTGAAGCGTTCGTCTACAGTAGCAGTTTTTATATTTAGGTTTCCCTCTGTTCTCTCCTATATAGATAGATGAATTTGGAACTCTAAATCCAACATGGTTTGTAGTAGCTCTTTGAAACTTGACAAAATAAAGGAGTTCTCAGTTTTGTCTCTATGGTTTGTTTCCTCTTCAAGTAGCCGTAGTCACAGACTGAGGAAAAGCACTTTCATTGAGAGGGGTTGCCAAGCTTCTAAGAAATTACGAGTTTCCGAAACACCAGCAAATATTTTTTCACCCAATCTTGATGATACTTGTTGCTAATGATCAGTACACAAATCCCACTTGACTCACCAAATTTTGCTCTTCTAGGTTGAAGCGTTCGTCTACAGTAGCAGTTTTTATATCTAGGTTACCCTCTGTTCTCTCCTATATAGATATATGAATTTGGAACTCTAAATCGAACATGGTTTGTAGTAGCTCTTTGAAACTTGACAAAATAAAGGAGTTGTCAGTTTTGTCTCTATGGTTTGTTTCCTCTTCAACTAGCCCTAGCACAGACTGTAGAAAAGCACTTTAATTGAGAGGGGTTGCCAAGCTTCTAAGAAATTACGAGTTTCCGAAATACCAGCAAATATTTTTTCACCCAATCTTGATGATACTTGGTGGTAATGATCAGTACACAAATCCCACTTTGCTCACCAAATTTTGTTCTTCTAGGTTGAAGCATTCGTCTACAGTAGCAGTTTTTATATTTAGGTTTCCATCTGTTCTCTCCTATTTAGATAGATGAATTTGGAACTCTAAATCTAACATGGTTTTTAGTATCTCATTGAAACTTGACAAAATAAAGGAGTTCTCAGTTTTTTCTCTATGGTTTGTTTCCTCTTCAAGTAGCCCTAGGCACAGACTGTGGAAAGGCACTTTCATTGAGAGGGGTTGCCAAGCTTCTAAGAAATAACGAGTTTCCGAAATACCAGCAAATATTTTTTCAGCCAATCTTGATGATACTTGTTGCTGATGATCACTACACAAATCCCACTTGGCTCACCAAATTCTGTTCTTCTAGGTTGAAGCGTTCATCTACAGTTGCAGTTTTTATATTTAGGTTTCCCTCTGTTCTCTCATATATAGATAGATGAATTTGGAACTCTAAATCCAACATGGTTTTTAGTAGCTCTTTGAAACTTGACAAAATAAAGGAGTTCTCAGTTTTGTCTCTATGGTTTGTTTCCTCTTCAAGTAGCCCTAGGCACAGACTGTGGAAAAGCACTTTCATTGAGAGGGGTTGCAAAGCTTCTAAGAAATAACGGGTTTCCGAAATACCAGCAAATATTTTTTCACCCAATCTTGATGATACTTGGTGTTAATGATCAGTACACAAATCCCACTTGGCTCACCAAATTTTGTTCTTCTATGTTGAAGCGTTCGTCTACAGTAGCAGTTTTTATATTTAGGTTTCCCTCTGTTCTCTCCTATATAGATAGATGAATTTGGAACTCTAAATCCAACATGGTTTGTAGTAGCTCTTTGAAACTTGACAAAATAAAGGAGTTCTCAGTTTGGTCTCTATGGTTTGTTTCCTCTTCAAGTAGCCCTAGGCACAGACTGAGGAAAAGCACTTTCATTGAGAGGGGTTGCCAAGCTTCTAAGAAATTACGAGTTTCCGAAACACCAGCAAAAATTTTTTCACCCAATCTTGATGATACTTGTTGCTAATGATCAGTACACAAATCCCACTTGACTCACCAAATTTTGCTCTTCTAGGTTGAAGCGTTCGTCTACAGTAGCAGTTTTTATATCTAGGTTACCCTTTGTTCTCTCCTATATAGATATATGAATTTGGAACTCTAAATCCAACATGGTTTGTAGTAGCTCTTTGAAACTTGACAAAATAAAGGAGTTGTCAGTTTTGTCTCTATGGTTTGTTTCCTCTTCAAGTAGCCCTAGCACAGACTGTAGAAAAGCACTTTAATTGAGAGGGGTTGCCAAGCTTCTAAGAAATTACGAGTTTCCGAAATACCAGCAAATATTTTTTCACCCAATCTTGATGATACTTGGTGGTAATGATCAGTACAGAAATCCCACTTTGCTCACAAAATTTTGTTCTTCTAGGTTGAAGCATTCGTCTACAGTAGCAGTTTTTATATTTAGGTTTCCCTCTGTTCTCTCCTATATAGATAGATGAATTTGGAACTCTAAATCCAACATGGTTTGTACTAGCTCTTGAAACTTGACAAAATAAAGGAGTTCTCAGTTTTGTCTGTACGGTTTGTTTCCTCTTCTTGTAGCCCTAGGCACAGACTGTGGAAAAGCACTTTAATTGAGAGGGGTTGCCAAGCTTCTAAAAAATAACGAGTTTCCGAAATACCAGCAAATATTTTTTCACCCAATCTTGATGATACTTGGTGGTAATGATCAGTACAGAAATCCCACTTTGCTCACCAAATTTTGTTCTTCTAGGTTGAAGCATTCGTCTACAGTAGCAGTTTTTATATTTAGGTTTCCCTCTGTTCTCTCCTATTTAGACAGATGAATTTGGAACTCTAAATCCAACATGGTTTTTAGTAGCACTTTGAAACTTGACAAAATAAAGGAGTTCTCAGTTTTGTCTCTATGATTTGTTTCCTCTTCAAGTAGCCCTAGGCAAAGACTGTGGAAAAGCACTTTCATTGAGAGGCGTTGCCAAGCTTCTAAGAAATAACGAGTTTCCGAAATACCAGCAAATATTTTTTCACCCAATCTTGATGATAATTGGTGGTAATGATCAGTACACAAATCCCACTTGGCTCACCAAATTTTGTTCTTCTAGGTTGAAGCGTTCGTCTACAGTAGGAGTTTTTATATTTAGGTTTCTCTCTGTTCTCTCCTATATAAATAGATGAATATGGAACTCTAAATCAAACATGGATTGTAGTAGCTCTTTGAAACTTGACAAAATAAAGGAGTTCTCAGTTTTGTCTCTATGGTTTGTTTCCTCTTCAAGTAGCCCTAGGCACAGACTGAGGAAAAGCACTTTCATTGAGAGGGGTTGCCAAGCTTTTAAGAAATTACGAGTTTCCGAAATTCCAGCAAATATTTTTTCACCCAATCTTGATGATACTTGGTGGTAATGATTAGTACACAAATCCCACTTGGCTCACCAAATTTTGTTCTTCTAGGTTGAAGCGTTCGTCTACAGTAGCAGTTTTTATATTTAGGTTTCCCTCTGTTCTCTCCTATGTAGATAGATGAATTTGGAACTCTAAATCCAACATGGTTTGTAGTAGCTCTTAGAAACTTCACAAAATAAAGGAGTTCTCAGTTTTGTCTGTATGGTTTGTTTCCTCTTCTTGTAGCCCTAGGCACAGACTGTGGAAAAGCACTTTCATTGAGAGGGGTTGCCAAGCTTCTAAGAAATAACGAGTTTCCGAAATACCAGCAAATATTTTTTCACCCAATCTTGATGATACTTGGTGGTAATGATCAGTACAGAAATGCCACTTTGCTCACCAAATTTTGTTTTTCTAGGTTGAAGCATTCGTCTACAGTAGCAGTTTTTATATTTAGGTTTCCCTCTGTTCTCTCCTATTTAGATAGATGAATTTGGAACTCTAAACCCATCATGGTTTTAAGTAGCTCTTTGACACTTGACAAAATAAAGGAGTTCTCAGTTTTGTCTCTATGGTTTTTTCGTCTTCAAGTAGCCCTAGGCACAGACTGTGGAAGCACTTTCATTGAGATAGGTTGTCAAGCTTCTAAGAAATAACGGGTTACCAAAATACCAGCAAATATTTTTTCACCCAGTCTTGATGATACTTTGTGGTAACGATCAGTACACAAATCCCACTTGGCTCACCAAATTTTGTTCTTCTAGGTTGAAGCGTTCGTCTACAGTAGCAGTTTTTATCTTTAGGTTTCCCTCTGTTCTCTCCTGTATAGATAGATGAATTTGGAACTCTAAATCCAACATGGTTTGTACTAGCTCTTTGAAACTTGAAAAATAAAAGCGTTCTCAGTTTTGTCTCTATGGATTGTTTCCTCTTCTCTTAGCCCTAGGCACAGACTGTGGAAAAGCACTTTCATTGAGAGGGGTGCCAAGCTTTTAAGAAATAACGAGTTTCCGAAATACCAGCAAATATTTTTTCACCCAATATTGATGATACTTGTTGCTAATGATCAGTACACAAATCCCACTTGGCTCACCAAATTTTGTTCTTCTAGTTTAAAGCTTTCGTCTACAGTAGCGGTTTTTATATTTAGGTTTCCCTCTGTTCTCTCCTATACAGATAGATGAATTTGGAACTCTAAATCCAACATGGTTTGTAGTAGCTCTTTGAAACTTTACAAAATAAAGGAGTTCTCAGTTTTGTCTCTATGGTTTGTTTCCTCTTCAAGTAGCCCTAGGCACAGACTGTGGAAAAGCACTTTCATTGAGAGGGGTTGCCAAGCTTCTAAGAAATAACGGGTTTCCGAAATACCAGCAAATATTTTTTCACCCAATCTTGATGATACTTGGTGTTAATGATTAGTACACAAATCCCACTTGGCTCACCAAATTTTGTTCTTCTAGGTTGAAGCGTTCGTCTACAGTAGCAGTTTTTATATTTAGGTTTCCCTCTGTTCTCTCCTATATAGATAGATGAATTTGGAACTCTAAATCCAACATGGTTTGTAGTAGCTCTTTGAAACTTGTCAAAATAAAGGAGTTCTCAGTTTTGTCTCTATGGTTTGTTTCCTCTTCAAGTAGCCGTAGTCACAGACTGAGGAAAAGCACTTTCATTGAGAGGGGTTGCCAAGCTTCTAAGAAATTACGAGTTTCCGAAACACCAGCAAATATTTTTTCACCCAATCTT
The DNA here is from genome assembly GCF_048772815.1 of Callospermophilus lateralis. Classification (NCBI taxonomy): domain Eukaryota; kingdom Metazoa; phylum Chordata; class Mammalia; order Rodentia; family Sciuridae; genus Callospermophilus; species Callospermophilus lateralis. The sequence continues at coordinate 22,304 of NW_027514004.1, forward strand.
GATGATACTTGTTGCTAATGATCAGTACACAAATCCCACTTGACTCACCAAATTTTGCTCTTCTAGGTTGAAGCGTTCGTCTACAGTAGCAGTTTTTATATCTAGGTTACCCTCTGTTCTCTCCTATATAGATATATGAATTTGGAACTCTAAATCGAACATGGTTTGTAGTAGCTCTTTGAAACTTGACAAAATAAAGGAGTTGTCAGTTTTGTCTCTATGGTTTGTTTCCTCTTCAACTAGCCCTAGCACAGACTGTAGAAAAGCACTTTAATTGAGAGGGGTTGCCAAGCTTCTAAGAAATTACGAGTTTCCGAAATACCAGCAAATATTTTTTCACCCAATCTTGATGATACTTGGTGGTAATGATCAGTACACAAATCCCACTTTGCTCACCAAATTTTGTTCTTCTAGGTTGAAGCATTCGTCTACAGTAGCAGTTTTTATATTTAGGTTTCCATCTGTTCTCTCCTATTTAGATAGATGAATTTGGAACTCTAAATCCAACATGGTTTTTAGTAGCTCATTGAAACTTGACAAAATAAAGGAGTTCTCAGTTTTTTCTCTATGGTTTGTTTCCTCTTCAAGTAGCCCTAGGCACAGACTGTGGACGGCACTTTCATTGAGAGGGGTTGCCAAGCTTCTAAGAAATAACGAGTTTCCGAAATACCAGCAAAAATTTTTTCAGCCAATCTTGATGATACTTGTTGCTGATGATCAGTACACAATTCCCACTTGGCTCACCAAATTTTGTTCTTCTAGGTTGAAGCGTTCGTCTACAGTAGCAGTTTCTATATTTAGGTTTTCCTCTGTTCTCTCCTATATAGATAGATGAATTTGGAACTCTAAATCCAACATGGTTTGTAGTAGCTCTTTGAAACTTGACAAAATAAAGGAGTTCTCAGTTTTGTCTCTATGGTTTGTTTCCTCTTCAAGTAGCCGTAGTCACAGACTGAGGAAAAGCACTTTCATTGAGAGGGGTTGCCAAGCTTCTAAGAAATTACGAGTTTCCGAAACACCAGCAAAAATTTTTTCACCCAATCTTGATGATACTTGTTGCTAATGATCAGTACACAAATCCCACTTGACTCACCAAATTTTGCTCTTCTAGGTTGAAGCGTTCGTCTACAGTAGCAGTTTTTATATCTAGGTTACCCTTTGTTCTCTCCTATATAGATATATGAATTTGGAACTCTAAATCCAACATGGTTTGTAGTAGCTCTTTGAAACTTGACAAAATAAAGGAGTTGTCAGTTTTGTCTCTATGGTTTGTTTCCTCTTCAAGTAGCCCTAGCACAGACTGTAGAAAAGCACTTTAATTGAGAGGGGTTGCCAAGCTTCTAAGAAATTACGAGTTTCCGAAATACCAGCAAATATTTTTTCACCCAATCTTGATGATACTTGGTGGTAATGATCAGTACACAAATCCCACTTTGCTCACCAAATTTTGTTCTTCTAGGTTGAAGCATTCGTCTACAGTAGCAGTTTTTATATTTAGGTTTCCCTCTGTTCTCTCCTATTTAGATAGATGAATTTGGAACTCTAAATCCAACATGGTTTTTAGTAGCTCATTGAAACTTGACAAAATAAAGGAGTTCTCAGTTTTTTCTCTATGGTTTGTTTCCTCTTCAAGTAGCCCTAGGCACAGACTGTGGAAAGGCACTTTCATTGAGAGGGGTTGCCAAGCTTCTAAGAAATAACGAGTTTCCGAAATACCAGCAAATATTTTTTCAGCCAATCTTGATGATACTTGTTGTTGATGATCAGTACACAAATCCCACTTGGCTCCCCAAATTGTGTTCTTCTAGGTTGAAGCGTTGGCCTACAGTAGAAGTTTTTATATTTAGGTTTCCCTCTGTTCTCTCATATATAGATAGATGAATTTGGAACTCTAAATCCAACATGGTTTTTAGTAGCTCTTTGAAACTTGACAAAATAAAGGAGTTCTCAGTTTTGTCTCTATGGTTTGTTTCCTCTTCAAGTAGCCCTAGACACAGACTGTGGAAAAGCACTTTCATTGAGAGGGGTATCCAAGCTTCTAAGAAATTACAAGTTTCCGAAATACCAGCAAATATTTTTTACCCAATCTTGATGATACTTGGTGGTAATGATCAGTACACAAATCCCACTTGGCTCACCAAATTTTGTTCTTCTACGTTGAAGCGTTCGCCTACAGTAGCAGTTTTTATATTTAGGTTTCCCTCTGTTCTCTCTTATATAGATATATGAATTTGGAACTCTAAATCCAACATGGTTTGTAGTAGCTCTTTGAAACTTGACAAAATAAAGGAGTTCTCTGTTTTGCCTCAATGGTTTGTTTCCTCCTCAAGTAGCCCTAGGCACAGACTGTGGAAATGCACTTTCATTGAGAGTGGTCGCTAAACTTCTAAGAAATTACAAGTTTCCGAAATACCAGCATATATTTTTTCACCCAATCTTGATGATACTTGGTGGTAATGATCAGTACACAAATCCCACTTGGCTCACCAAATTTTGTTCTTCTAGTTTGAAGCTTTCGTCTACAGTAGCAGTTTTTATATTTAGGTTTTCCTCTGTTCTCTCCTACATAGATAGATGAATTTGGAACTCTAAATCCAACATGGTTTGTAGTAGCTCTTTGAAACTTCACAAAATAAAGGAATTCTGAGTTTTATCTCTGTGGTTTGTTTCCTCTTACAGTAGCCCTAGGCACAGACTGTGGAAAACCACTTTCATTGAGAGGGGTTGCCACGCTTTTAAGAAATATCGAGTTTTCGAACTACCAGCAAATATTTTTTCACCCAATCTCGATGATACTTGGTGGTAATGATCAGTACACAAATCCCACTTGGCTCACCAAATTTTGTTCTTCTACGTTGAAGCGTTCATCTACAGTAGCAGTTTTTATATTTAGGTTTCCCTCTGTTCTCTCTTTTATAGATAGATGAATTTGGAACTCTAAATCCAACATGGTTTGTAGTAGCTCTTTTAAACTTGACAAAATAAAGGAGTTCTCAGTTTTGTCTCAAGGGTTTGTTTCCTCCTCAAGTAGCCCTAGGCGCAGACTGGGGAAAAGCACTTTCATTGAGAGTGGTTGCCAAGCTTCTAAGAAATTACAAGTTTCCGAAATACCAGTAAATATTTTTTCACCCAATCTTGATGATACTTGGTGGTAATGATCAGTACACAAATCCCACTTGGCTCACCAAATTTTGTTCTTCTAGTTTGAAGCTTTCGTCTACAGTAGCAGTTTTTATATTTAGGTTTCCCTCTGTTCTCTCCTATATAGATAGATGAATTTGGAACTCTAAATCCAACATGGTTTGTAGTAGCTCTTTGAAACTTCACAAAATAAAGGAGTTCTGAGTTTTGTCTCTGGGGTTTGTTTCCTCTTCAAGTAGCCCTAGGCACAGAGTGTGGAAAACCACTTTCATTGAGAGGGGTTGCCAAGCTTCTAAGAAATAACGAGTTTCCGAAATACCAGCAAATATTTTTTCACCCAATCTTGATGATACTTGTTGCTAATGATCAGTACACAAATCCCACTTGGCTCACCAAATTTTGTTCTTCTAGGTTGTAGCGTTCGTCTACAGTAGCAGTTTTTATATTTAGGTTTCTCTCTGTTCTCTCCTATATAGATAGATGAATTTGGAACTCTAAATCCAACATGGTTTGTAGTAGCTCTTCGAAACTTTACAAAATAAAGGAGTTCTCAGTTTTGTTTCTATGGTTTGTTTCCTCTTCAATAAGCCCTAGGCACAGACTGTGGAAAAGCACTTTCATTGAGAGGGGTTGCCAAGCTTTTAAGAAATAACGAGTTTCCGAAAAACCAGCAAATATTTTTTCACCCAATCTTCATGATACTTGTTGCTAATGATCAGTACACAAATCCCACTTGGCTCACCAAATTTTGTTCTTCTAGGTTGAAGCGTTCGTCTACAGTAGCAGTTTTTATATTTAGATTTCCCTCTGTTTTCTCCTGTATAGACAGATCAATTTGGAACTCTAAATCCAACATGGTTTGTACTAGCTCTTTGAAACTTGAAAAATAAAACCGTTCTCAGTTTTGTCTCTATGGATTGTTTCCTCTTCTCTTATCCCTAGGCACAGACTGTGGAAAATCACTTTCATTGAGAGGGGTTGCCAAGCTTCTAAGAAATAACGAGTTTCAGAAATACCAGCAAATATTTTTTCACACAATCTTGATGATACTTGTTGCTAATGATCAGTACACAAATCCCACTTGGCTCACCAAATTTTGTTCTTCTAGGTTGAAGCGTTCGTCTACAATAGCAGTCTTTATATTTAGGTTTCACTCTGATCTCTTATATATAGATAGATGAATTTGGAACTCTAAATCCAATATGGTTTGTAATAGCTCTTTGATACTTGACAAAATAAAGAAGTTCTCAGTTTTGTCTCTATGGTTTGTTTCCTCTTCAAATAGCCCTAGTCACAGACTGAGGGAAAGCACTTTCATTGAAAGGGGTTGCCAAGCTTCTAAGAAATTACGAGTTTCCGAAATACCAGCAAATAGTTTTTCACCCAATCTTGATGATACTTGTTGCTAATGATCAGCACACAAATCCCACTTGACTCACCAAATTTTGTTCTTCTACGTTGAAGCGTTCGTCTACAGTAGCAGTTTTTATATTTAGGTTTCTCTCTGTTCTCTCCTATATAGATAGATGAATTTGGAACTCTAAATCCAACATGGATTGTAGTAGCTCTTTGAAACTTGACAAAATAAAGGAGTGCTCAGTTTTGTCTCTATGGTTTGTTTCCTCTTCAAGTAGCCCTAGGCACAGACTGTGGAAGCACTTTCATTGAAAGGGGTTGCCAAGCTTCTAAGAAATTACGAGTTTCCGAAATACCAGCAAATAGTTTTTCACCCAATCTTGATGATACTTGGTGGTAATGATCAGTACACAGATCCCACTTGGCTCACCAAATTTTGTTCTTCTAGGTTGAAGCGTTCGTCTACAGTAGTCGTTTTTATATTTAGGTTTCACTCTGTTCTCTCCTATATAGATAGATGAATTTTCAACTCTAAATCCAACATGGTTTGTAGTAGCTCTTTGAAACTTGACAAAATAAAGGAGTTCTGAGTTTTGTCTCTGTGGTTTGTTTCCTCTTCAAGTAGCCCTAGGCAAAGACTGTGGAAAACCATTTTCATTGAGAGGGGTTGCCACGCTTCTAAGAAATAACAAGTTTCCGAAATACCAGCATATATTTTTTCACCCAATCTTGATGATACTTGTTGCTAATGATCAGTACACAAATCCCACTTGGCTCATCAAATTTTGTTCTTCTAGGTTGAAGCGTTCTTCTTCAGTAGCAGTTTTTATATTTAGGATTCTCTCTGTTCTCTCCTATATAGATAGATGAATTTGGAACTCTAAATCCAACATGGTTTGTAGTAGCTCTTTGAAACTTGACAAAATAAAGGAGTTCTCAGTTTTGTCTGTATGGTTTGTTTCCTCTTCAAGTAGCCCTCGTCACAGACTGTGGAAAAGCACTTTAATTGAGAGGGGTTGCCAAGCTTCTAAGAAATTACGAGTTTCCGAAATACCAGCAAATATTTTTTTCACCCAATCTTGATGATACTTGGTGGTAATGATCAGTACAGAAATCCCACTTTGCTCACAAAATTTTGTTCTTCTAGGTTGAAGCATTCGTCTACAGTAGCAGTTTTTATATTTAGGTTTCCCTCTGTTCTCTCCTATTTAGATAGATGAATTTGGAACTCTAAATCCAACATGGTTTTTAGTAGCTCTTTGAAACTTGACAAAATAAAGGAGTTCTCAGTTTTGTCTCTATGGTTTGTTTCCTCTTCAAGTAGCCCTAGGCACAGACTGTGGAAAAGCAATTTCATTGAGAGGGGTTGCCAAGCTTCTAAGAAATAATGAGTTTCCGAAATACCAGCAAATATGTTTTCAGCCAATCTTGATGATACTTGTTGCTGATGATCAGTACACAAATCCCACATGGCTCACCAAATTCTGTTCTTCTAGGTTGAAGCGTTCGTCTACACTTGCAGTTTTTATATTTAGGTTTCCCTCTGTTTTCTCCTATATAGATAGATGAATTTGGAACTCTAAATCCAACATGTTTTGTAGTAGCTCATTGAAACGTGACAAAATAAAGGAGTTCTCAGTTTTGTCTCTATGGTTTGTTTCCTCTTCAAGTAGCCCTATGCACAGACTGTGGAAAAGCACTTTCATTGAGAGGGTTTGCCAAGCTTCTAAGAAATTACGAGTTTCCGAAATACCAGCAAATATTTTTTCACCCAATCTTGATGATACTTTGCGGTAATGATCAGTACACAAATCCCACTTGGCTCAACAAAGTTTGTTCTTCTAGGTTGAAGCGTTCGTCTACAGTAGCAGTTTTTATATTTAGGTTTCCCTCTGTTCTATCCTATATAGATAGATGAATTTGGAACTCTAAATCCAACATGGATTCTACTAGCTCTTTGAAACTTGACAAAATAAAGTAGTTCTCAGTTTTGTCTGTACGGTTTGTTTCCTCTTCTTGTAGCCCTAGGCACAGACTGTGGAAAAGCACTTTCATTGAGAGGGGTTGCCAAGCTTCTAAGAAATAACGAGTTTCCGAAATACCAGCAAATATTTTTTCACCCAATCTTGGTGATACTTGGTGGTAATGATCAGTACACAAATCCCACTTGGCTCACCAAATTTTGTTCTTCTAGGTTGAAGCGTTCGTCTACAGTAGCAGTTTTTATATTTAGGTTTCACTCTGTTCTCTCATATATAGATAGATGAATTTGGAACTCTAAATCCAACATGGTTTGCAGTAGCTCTTTGAAACTTGACAAAATAAAGGAGTTCTCAGTTTTGTCTCTATGGTTTGTTTCCTCTTCAAGTAGCCCTAGTCACAGACTGTGGAAAAGCACTTTCATTGAGAGGGTTGCCAAGCTTCTAAAAAATTACGAGTTTCCGAAATACCAGCAAATATTGTTTTACCCAATCTTGATGATACTTGGTGGTAATGATCAGTACACAAATCCCACTTTGCTCACCAAATTTTGTTCTTCTAGGTTGAAGCATTCGTCTACAGTAGCAGTTTTTATATTTAGGTTTCCCTCTGTTCTCTCCTATTTAGATAGATGAATTTGGAACTCTAAATCCAACATGGATTGTAGTAGCTCTTTGAAACTTGACAAAATAAAGGAGTTCTCAGTTTTGTCTCTATGGTTTGTTTTCTCTTCAAGTAGCCCTAGGCACAGACTGTGGAAGCACTTTCATTGAGATGGGTTGCCAAGCTTCTAAGAAATAACGTGTTTTCAAAATAAAAGCAAATATTTTTTCACCCAATCTTGATGATACTTGGTGGTAATGATCAGTACACAAATCCCACTTGGCTCACCAAATTTTGTTCTTCTAGGTTGAAGCGTTCGTCTACAGTAGCAGTTTTTATATTTAGGTGTCTCTCTGTTCTCTCCTATATAGATAGATGAATTTGGAACTCTAAATCCAACATGGATTGTAGTAGCTCTTTGAAACTTGACAAAATAAAGGAGTTCTCAGTTTTATCTCTATGGTTTGTTTCCTCTTCAAGTAGCCCTAGGCACAGACTGTGGAAAAGCACTTTCATTGAGAGGGGTTGCCAAGCTTCTAAGAAATAACGAGTTTCCGAAATACCAGCAAATATTTTTTCTCCCAATCTTGATGATACTTGGTGGTAATCATCAGTACACAGATCCCACTTGGCTCACCAAATTTTGTTCTTCTAGGTTGAAGCGTTCATCTACAGTAGTCGTTTTTATATTTAGGTTTCACTCTGTTCTCTCATATATAGATAGATGAATTTGGAACTCTAAATCCAACATGGTTTGTAGTAGCTCTTTGAAACTTGACAAAATAAAGGAGTTCTGAGTTTTGTCTCTGTGGTTTGTTTCCTCTTCAAGTAGCCCTAGGCAAAGACTGTGGAAAACCATTTTCATTGAGAGGGGTTGCCACGCTTCTAAGAAATAACGAGTTTCCGAAATACCAGCATATATTTTTTCACCCAATCTTGATGATACTTGTTGCTAATGATCAGTACACAAATCCCACTTGGCTCACCAAATTTTGTTCTTCAAGGTTGAAGCGTTCGTCTACAGTAGCAGTTTTTATATTTAGGATTCTCTCTGTTCTCTCCTATATAGATAGATTAATTTGGAACTCTAAATCCAACATGGATTGTAGTAGCTCTTTGAAACTTGACAAAATAAAGGAGTTCTCAGTTTTGTCTGTATGGTTTGTTTCCTCTTCAAGTAGCCCTAGTCACAGACTGTGGAAAAGCACTTTCATTGAGAGGGTTGCCAAGCTTTTAAGAAATTAATATTTTCTGAAATACCAGCAATATTTTTTCACCCAATCTTGATGATACTTGTTGCTAATGATCAGTACACAAATCCCACTTGGCTCACCAAATTTTGTTCTTCTACGTTGAAGCGTAAGTCTACAGTAGCAGTTTTTATATCTAGGTTTCCCTCTGTTCTCTCCTATATAGATAGATGAATTTGGAACTCTAAATCCAACATGGTTTGTAGTAGCTCTTTGAAACTTGACAACATAAAGGAGTTCTCAGTTTTGTCTCTATGGTTTGTTTCCTCTTCAAGTAGCCGAAGCACAGACTGTGGAAAAGCACTTTCATTGAGAGGGGTTGCCAAGCTTCTAAGAAATTACGAGTTTCCGAAATACCAGCAAATATTTTTTTCACCCAATCTTGATGATACTTGGTGGTAATGATCAGTACAGAAATCGCACTTTGCTCACAAAATTTTGTTCTTCTAGGTTGAAGCATTCGTCTACAGTAGCAGTTTTTATATTTAGGTTTCCCTCTGTTCTCTCCTATTTAGATAGATGAATTTGGAAGGCTAAATCCAACATGGTTTTTAGTAGCTCTTTGAAACTTGACAAAATAAAGGAGTTCTCAGTTTTGTCTCTATGGTTTGTCTCCTCTTCAAGTAGCCCTAGGCACAGACTGTGGAAAAGCAATTTCATTGAGAGTGGTTGCCAAGCTTCTAAGAAATAATGAGTTTCCGAAATACCAGCAAATATGTTTTCAGCCAATCTTGATGATACTTGTTGCTGATGATCAGTACACAAATCCCACTTGGCTCACCAGATTCTGTTCTTCCAGGTTGAAGCGTTCGTCTACAGTAGCAGTTTTTATATTTAGGTTTCTCTCTGTTCTCTCCTATATAGTTAGATGAATGTGGAACTCTAAATCCAACATGGATTGTAGTAGCTCTTTGAAACTTGACAAAATAAAGGAGTTCTAAGTTTTGTCTCTATGGTTTTTTCCTCTTCAAGTAGCACTAGGCACAGACTATGGAAAAGCACTTTCATTGAGAAGGGTTGCCAAGCTTCTAAGAAATAACGAGTTTCCGAAATACCAGCAAATATTTTTTCACCCAATCTTGATGATACTTGTTGCTAATGATCAGTACACAAATCCCACTTGGCTAACCAAATTTTGTTCTTCTAGGTTGAAGCGTTCGTCTACAGTAGCAGTTTTTATATTTAGGTTTCTCTCTGTTCTCTAATATATAGTTAGATGAATGTGGAACTCTAAATCCAACATGGATTGTAGTAGCTCTTTGAAACTTGACAAAATAAAGGAGTTCTCAGTTTTGTCTCTATGGTTTCTTTCGTCTTCAAGTAGCCCTAGGCACAGACTGTGGAAGCACTTTCATTGAGATGGGTTGCCAAGCTTCTAAGAAATAACGAGTTTCCAAAATACCAGCAAATATTTTTTCACCCAGTCTTGATGATACTTTGTGGTAATGATCAGTACACAAATCCCACTTGGCTCACCAAATTTTGTTCTTCCAGGTTGAAGCGTTCGGTACAGTAGCCGTTTTTATATTTAGGTTTCTCTCTGTTCTCTCCTATATAGATAGATGAATTTGGAACTCTAAATCCAACATGGTTTGTAGTAGCTCTTTGAAACTTGACAAAATAAAGGAGTTCTGAGTTTTGTCTCTGTGGTTTGTTTCCTCTTCAAGTAGCCCTAGGCAAAGACTGTGGAAAACCATTTTCATTCAGAGGGGTTGCCACGCTTCTAAGAAATAACAAGTTTCCGAAATACCAGCATATATTTTTTCACCCAATCTTGATGATACTTGGTGGTATTGATCAGTACACAAATCCCACTTGGCTCACCAAATTTTGTTCTTCTAGGTTGAAGCGTTCGTCTACAGTAGCAGTTTTTATATTTAGGTTTCTCTCTGTTCTCTCATATATAGATAGATGAATTTGGAACTCTAAATCCAACATGGATTGTAGTAGCTCTTTGAAACTTGACAAAATAAAGGAGTTCTCAGTTTTGTCTCTATGGTTTTTTCCTCTTCAAGTAGCCCTAGGCACAGACTGTGGAAAAGCACTTTCATTGAGAGGGGTTGCCAAGCTTCTAAGAAATAACGAGTTTCCGAAATACCAGCAAATATTTTTTCACCCAATCTTGGTGATACTTGTTGCTAATGATCAGTACACAAATCCCACTTGGCTCACCAAATTTTGTTCTTCTTGGTTGAAGCATTCGTCTACAGTAGCAGTTTTTATATTTAGGTTTCTCTCTGTTCTCTCCTATATAGTTAGATGAATGTGGAACTCTAAATCCAACATGGATTGTAGTAGCTCTTTGAAACTTGACAAAATAAAGGAGTTCTCAGTTTTGTCTCTATGGTTTTTTCCTCTTCAAGTAGCACTAGGCACAGACTGTGGAAAAGCACTTTCATTGAGAAGGGTTGCCAAGCTTCTAAGAAATAACGAGTTTCCGAAATACCAGCAAATATTTTTTCACCCAATCTTGATGATACTTGTTGCTAATGATCAGTACACAAATCCCACTTGGCTAACCAAATTTTGTTCTTCTAGGTTGAAGCGTTCGTCTACAGTAGCAGTTTTTATATTTAGGTTTCTCTCTGTTCTCTAATATATAGTTAGATGAATGTGGAACACTAAATCCAACATGGATTGTAGTAGCTCTTTGAAACTTGACAAAATAAAGGAGTTCTCAGTTTTGTCTCTATGGTTTCTTTCGTCTTCAAGTAGCCCTAGGCACAGACTGTGGAAGCACTTTCATTGAGATGGGTTTCCAAGCTTCTAAGAAATAACGAGTTTCCAAAATACCAGCAAATATTTTTTCACCCAGTCTTGATGATAATTGGTGGTAATGATCAGTACACAAATCCCACTTGGCTAACCAAATTTTGTTCTTCTAGGTTGAAGCGTTCGTCTAGAGTAGCCGTTTTTATATTTAGGTTTCTCTCTGTTCTCTCCTATATAGATAGATGAATTTGGAACTCTAAATCCAACATGGTTTGTAGTAGCTCTTTGAAACTTGAGAAAATAAAGGAGTTCTCAGTTTTGTCTGTATGGTTTGTTTCCTCTTCAAGTAGCCCTAGTCACAGACTGTGGAAAAGCACTTTCATTGAGAGGGTTGCCAAGCTTTTAAGAAATTACTATTTTCTGAAATACCAGCAATATTTTTTCACGCAATCTTGATGATACTAGTTGCTAATGATCAGTACACAAATCCCACTTGGCTCACCAAATTTTGTTCTTCTAGGTTGAAGCATTCGTCTACAGTAGCAGTTTTTATATTTATGTTTCTCTCTGTTCTCTCCTATATAGATAGATGAATTTGGAACTCTAAATCCAACATGGATTGTAGTAGCTCTTTGAAACTTGACAAAATAAAAACGTTTTCAGTTTTGTCTCTATGGTTTGTTTTCTCTTCAAGTTGCCCTACGCACAGACTGTGTAAGCACTTTCATTTACATGGGTTGCCAAGCTGCTAAGAAATTACGAGTTTCCGAAATACCAGCAAATATTTTTTCACTAAATCTTGATGATACTTGGTGGTAATGATCAGTACACAAATCCCACTTGGCTCACCAAATTTTGTTCTTCTAGGTTGAAGCGTTCGTCTACAGTAGCAGTTTTTTTATATTTATGTTTCTCTCTCTTCTCTCCTATATAGATGGATTAATTTTAACTTTAAATCCAACATGGATTGTAGTAGCTCTTTGAAACTTGACAAAATAAAGGAGTTCTCAGTTTTGTCTCTATGGTTTGTTTCCTCTTCAAGTAGCCCTAGGCACAGACTGTGGAAAAGCACTTTCATTGAGAGGGGTTGCCAAGCTTCTAAGAATAACGAGTTTCCGAAATACCAGCATATATTTTTTTCACCCAATCTTGATGATACTTGGTGGTAATGATAAGAACACAGATCCCACTTGAAACACCAAATTGTGTTCTTCTAGGTTGAAGCGTTCGTCTACAGTAGCAGTTTTTATACTTAGGTTTCACTCTGTTCTCTCATATATAGATAGATGAATTTGGAACTCTAAATCCAACATGGTTTCTGGTAGCTCTTTGAAACTTGACAAAATAAAGGAGTTCTGAGTTTTGTCTCTATGGTTTGTGTCCTCTTCAAGTAGCCCTAGGCACAGACTGTGGAAAAGCACTTTAATTGAGAGTGGTTGCCAAGCTTCTAAGAAATAACGAGTTTCCAAAATACCAGCAAATATTTTTTCACCCAATCTTGGTGATACTTGGTGGTAATGATCAGTACACAGATCCCACTTGGCTCACCAAATTTTGTTCTTCTAGGTTGAAGCGTTCGTCTACAGTAGCAGTTTTTATATTTAGGTTTCTCTCTGTTCTCTCCTATATAGATAGATGAATTCGAAACTTTAAATCCAACATGGATTGTAGTAGCTCTTTGATACTTGACAAAATAAATGAGGTCTCAGTTTTGTCTCTATGGTTTGTTTCCTCTTCAAGTAGCCTTAGGCACAGACTGTGGAAAAGCACTTTCATTGAGAGGGGTTGCCAAGCTTCTAAGAAATAAGGAGTTTCCGAAATACCAGCAAATATTTTTTCACCCAATCTTGATGATACTTGGTGGGAATGATCAGTACACAGATCCCACTTGGCTCACCAAATTATGTTCTTCTAGGTTGAAGCGTTCGTCTACAGTAGCAGTTCTTATATTTAGGTTTCACTCTGTTCTCTCATATATAGATAGATGAATTTGGAACTCTAAATCCAACATGGTTTGTAGTAGCTCCTTGAAACTTGACAAAATAAAGAATTCTGAGTTTTGTCTCTATGGTTTGTTTCCTCTTCAAGTAGCACTAGGCACAGACTGTGGAAATGTACTTTCATTGAGAGGGGTTGCCAAGCTTCTAAGAAATAACGAGTTTCTGAAATACCAGCAAATATTTTTTAACCCAATCTTGATGATACTGGTTGCAAATGATCAGTACAGAAATCCCACTTGGCTCAACAAATTGTGTTCTTCTAGGTTGAAGCGGTGGCCTACAGTAGAAGTTTTAATATTTAGGTTTCCCTCTGTTCTCTCCTATATAGATATATGAATTTGGAACACTAAATCCAACATGGTTTGTAGTAGCTCTTTGAAACTTGACAAAATAAAGGAGATCTCAGTTTTGTCTCTATGGTTTGTTTCCTTTCAAATAGCTCTAGGCACAGACTGTGGAAAAGCACTTTCATTGAGAGGGGTTGCCAAGCTTCTAAGAAATTACGAGTTTCCGAAATACCAGCAAATATTTTTTCACCCAATTTTGATGATACTTGGTGGTAATGATCAGTACACAAGTCCCACTTGGCTCACCAAATTTTGTTCTTCTAGGTTGAAGCGTTCATCTACAGTAGCAGTTTTTATATTTAGGTTTCTCTCTGTTCTCTCCTATATAGATAGATGAATATGGAATTGTAAATCCAACATGGATTGTAGTAGCTCTTTGAAACTTGACAAAATAAAGGAGTTCTCAGTTTTGTCTCTATGGTTTGTTTCCTATTCAAGTAGCCCTAGGCACAGACTGTGGAAAAGCACTTTCATTGAGAGGTGTTGCCAAGCTTCTAAGAAATAACGAGTTTCCGAAATACCAGCAAATATTTTTTCACCCAATCTTGATGATACTTGTTGCTAATGATCAGTACACAGATCCCACTTGGCTCACCAAATTTTGTTCTTCTAGATTGACGAGTTCATCTACAGTAGCACTTTTTATATTTAGGTTTCCCTCTGTTCTCTCCTATATAGATAGATGAATTTGGAACTCTAAATCCAACATGGTTTGTAGTAGCTCTTGGAAACTTGACAAAATAAAGGAGTTCTCAGTTTTGTCTCTATGGTTTCTTTTCACTTCAAGTAGACCTAGGCACAGACTGTGCAAGTGCACTTTCATTGAGAGTGGTTGCCAAGCTTCTAAGAAATTACAAGTTACCGAAACACCAGCAAATATTTTTACACCGAATCTTGATGATACTTGGTGGTAATGATCAGCACACAAATCCCACTTGGCTCACCAAGTTCTGTTCTTCAAGATGAAGCGTTCGTCTACAGTAGCAGTTTTTATATTTAGGTTTCTCTCTGTTCTCTCCTATATAGATTGATGAATTTGGAACTCTAAATCCAACAGGGATTGTAGTAGCTCTTTGAAACTTGACAAAATAAAGGAGATCTCAGTTTTGTCTCTATGGTTTGTTTCCTCTTCAAGTACCCCTAGGCACAGACTGTGGAAAAGCACTTTCATTGAGAGAGGTTGCCAAGCTTATAAGAAATTACGAGTTTCCTAAATACCAGCAAATATTTTTTCACCCAATTTTGATGATACTTGGAGGTAATGATCAGTACACAGTACCCACTTTGCTCACCAAATTTTCTTCTTCTAGGTTGAAGCGTTCGTCTACAGTAGCAGTTTTTATATTTAGGTTTCTCTCTGTTCTCTCCTATATAGATAGATGAATTTGGAACTCTAAATCCAAAATGGTTTGTAGTAGCTCTTTGAAACTTGACAATATAAAGGAGTTCTGAGATTTGTCTCTATGGTTTGTTTCCTCTTCAAGTTGCCCTATGCACAAACTGTGTAAGCACTTTCATTTAGATGGGTTGCCAAGCTGCTAAGAAATTACGAGTTTCCGAAATACCAGCAAATATTTTTTCACTAAATCTTGATGATACTTCGTGGTAATGATCAGTACACAAATCCCACTTGGCTCACCAAATTTTGTTCTTCTAGGTTGAAGCGTTCGTCTACAGTAGCAGTTTTTTTATATTTATGTTTCTCTCTCTTCTCTCCTATATAGATAGATTAATTTTAACTTTAAATCCAACATGGATTGTAGTAGCTCTTTGAAACTTGACAAAATAAAGGAGTTCTGATTTTTGTCTCTATGGTTTGTTTCCTCTTCAAGTAGCCCTAGGCACAGACTGTGGAAAAGCACTTTCATTGAGAGGGGTTGCCAAGCTTCTAAGAATAACGAGTTTCCGAAATACCAGCAAATATTTTTTAACCCAATCTTGATGATACTGGTTGCAAATGATCAGTACAGAAATCCCACTTGGCTCAACAAATTGTGTTCTTCTAGGTTGAAGCGGTGGCCTACAGTAGAAGTTTTAATATTTAGGTTTCCCTCTGTTCTCTCCTATATAGATATATGAATTTGGAACACTAAATCCAACATGGTTTGTAGTAGCTCTTTGAAACTTGACAAAATAAAGGAGATCTCAGTTTTGTCTCTATGGTTTGTTTCCTTTCAAATAGCTCTAGGCACAGACTGTGGTAAAGCACTTTCATTGAGAGGGGTTGCCAAGCTTCTAAGAAATTACGAGTTTCCGAAATACCAGCAAATATTTTTTCACCCAATTTTGATGATACTTGGTGGTAATGATCAGTACACAAGTCCCACTTGGCTCACCAAATTTTGTTCTTCTAGGTTGAAGCGTTCGTCTACAGTAGCAGTTTATATATTTAGGTTTCTCTCTGTTCTCTCCTATATAGATAGATGAATTTGGAATTTTAAATCCAACATGGATTGTAGTAGCTCTTTGAAACTTCACAAAATAAAGGAGTTCTCAGTTTTGTCTCTATGGTTTGTTTCCTATTCATTAGCCCTAGGCACAGACTGTGGAAAAGCACTTTCATTGAGAGGTGTTGCCAAGCTTCTAAGAAATAACGAGTTTCCGAAATACCAGCAAATATTTTTTCACCCAATCTTGATGACACTTGTTGCTAATGATCAGTACACAGATCCCACTTGGCTCACCAAATTTTGTTCTTCTAGATTGACGAGTTCGTCTACAGTAGCAGTTTTTATATTTAGGTTTTCCTCTGTTCTCTCCTATGTAGATAGATGAATTTGGAACTCTAAATCCAACATGGTTTGTAGTAGCTCTTGGAAACTTGACAAAATAAAGGAGTTCTCAGTTTTGTCTCTATGGTTTCTTTTCACTTCAAGTAGCCCTAGGCACAGACTGTACAAGTGCACTTTCATTGAGAGTGGTTGCCAAGCTTCTAAGAAATTACAAGTTACCGAAACACCAGCAAATATTTTTACACCGAATCTTGATGATACTTGGTGGTAATGATCAGCACACAAATCCCACTTGGCTCACCAAGTTTTGTTCTTCTAGGTTGAAGCGTTCGTCTACAGTAGCAGTTTTTATATTTAGGTTTCTCTCTATTCTCTCCTATATAGATAGATGAATTTGGAACTCTAAATCCAACAGGGATTGTAGTAGCTCTTTGAAACTTGACAAAATAAAGGAGATCTCAGTTTTGTCTCTATGGTTTGTTTCCTCTTCAAGTACCCCTAGGCACAGACTGTGGAAAAGCACTTTCATTGAGAGAGGTTGCCAAGCTTATAAGAAATTACGAGTTTCCTAAATACCAGCAAATATTTTTTCACCCAATTTTGATGATACTTGGTGGTAATGATCAGTACACAGTACCCACTTGGCTCACCAAATTTTCTTCTTCTAGGTTGAAGCGTTCGTCTACAGTAGCAGTTTTTATATTTAGGTTTCTCTCTGTTCTCTCCGATATAGATAGATGAATTTGGAACTTTAAATCCAACATGGTTTGTAGTAGCTCTTTGAAACTTGACAAAATAAAGGAGTTCTGAGATTTGTCTCTATGGTTTGTTTCCTCTTCAAGTTGCCCTACGCACAAACTGTGTAAGCACTTTCATTTAGATGGGTTGCCAAGCTGCTAAGAAATTACGAGTTTCCGAAATACCAGCAAATATTTTTTCACTAAATCTTGATGATACTTCGTGGTAATGATCAGTACACAAATCCCACTTGGCTCACCAAATTTTGTTCTTCTAGGTTGAAGCGTTCGTCTACAGTAGCAGTTTTTTTATATTTATGTTTCTCTCTCTTCTCTCCTATATAGATAGATTAATTTTAACTTTAAATCCAACATGGATTGTAGTAGCTCTTTGAAACTTGACAAAATAAAGGAGTTCTCAGTTTTGTCTCTATGGTTTGTTTCCTCTTCAAGTAGCCCTAGGCACAGACTGTGGAAAAGCACTTTCATTGAGAGGGGTTGCCAAGCTTCTAAGAATAACGAGTTTCTGAAATACCAGCATATATTTTTTCACCCAATCTTGATGATACTTGGTGGTAATGATAAGTACACAGATCCCAATTGGCTCACCAAATTGTGTTCTTCTAGGTTGAAGCGTTCGTCTACAGTAGCAGTTTTTATACTTAGGTTTCACTCTGTTCTCTCATATATAGATAGAAGAATTTGGAACTCTAAATCCAACATGGTTTCTGGTAGCTCTTTGAAACTTGACAAAATAAAGGAGTTCTGAGTTTTGTCTCTATGGTTTGTTTCCTCTTCAAGTAGCCCTAGGCACAGACTGTGGAAAAGCACTTTAATTGAGAGGGGTTGCCAAGCTTCTAAGAAATAACGAGTTTCCGAAATACTAGCAAAAATTTTTTCACCCAATCTTGATGATACTTGTTGATAATGATCAGTACACAGATTCCACTTGGCTCACCAAATTTTGTTCTTCTAGGTTGAAGCATTCGTCTACAGTAGCAGTTTTTATATTTAGGTCTCGCTCTATTCTCTCCTGTATACATAGATGAATTTGGAACTCTAAATCCAACATGGTTTGTAGTAGCTCTTTGAAACTTGACAAAATAACGGAGTTCTCAGTTTTGTCTCTATGGTTTGTTTCCTCTTCAATTAGCCCTAGGCGCAGACTCGGGAAAAGCACTTTCATTGAGAGGTGTTGCCAATTTTCTAAGAAATAACGATTTTCCAAAATACCAAAAATATTTTTTCACCCAATCTTGATGATACTTGTTGCTAATGATAAGTACACAAGTCCCACTTGGCTCACCAAATTTTGTTCTTCTAGTTTGAAGCGTTCGTCTACAGTAGCAGTTTTTATATTTAGGTTTCTCTCTGTTCTCTCCTATATAGATAGATGAATTTGGAACTTTAAATCCAACATGGATTGTAGTAGCTCTTTGAAACTTGGCAAAATAAATGAGGTCTCAGTTTTGTCTCTATGGTTTGTTTCCTCTTCAAGTAGCCCTAGGCACAGACTGTGGAAAAGCACTTTCATTGAGAGGGGTTGCCAAGCTTCTAAGAAATAACGAGTTTCCAAAATACCAGCAAATATTTTTTCACCCAATCTTGATGATACTTGGTGGGAATGATCAGTACACAGATCCCACTTGGCTCACCAAATTTTGTTCTTCTAGGTTGAAGCGTTCGTCTACAGTAGCAGTTTTTATATTTAGGTTTCACTCTATTCTCTCATATATAGATAGATGAATTTGGAACTCTAAATCCAACATGGTTTGTAGTAGCTCCTTGAAACTTGACAAAATAAAGAATTCTGAGTTTTGTCTCTATGGTTTGTTTCCTCTTCATGTAGCCCTAGGCACAGACTATGGAAAACCACTTTCATTGAGAGGGGTTGCCAAGCTTCTAAGAAATAACGAGTTTCCGAAGTTCCAGCAAATATTTTTTCACCCAATCTTGATGGTACTTGTTGATAATGATCAGTACACAGATCCCACTTCGCTCACCAAATTTTGTTCTTCTAGGTTGAAGCGTTCGCCTACAGTAGCAGTTTTTATATTTAGGTTTCACTCTGTTCTCTCCTATATAGATAGATGAATTTGGAACTCTAAATCCAACATGGATTGTAGTAGATCTTTGAAACTTGACAAAATAAAGGAGTTCTGAGTTTTGTCTCTATGGTTTCTTTCCTCTTAAAGTTACCCTAGGCACAGACTGTGGAAAACTACTTTCATTGAGAGGTGTTGCCAAGCTTCTAAGAAATAACGAGTTTCCGAAATACCAGCAAATATTTTTTCACCCAATCTTGATGATACTTGGTGGTAATGATCAGTACACAGATCCCACTGGGCTCACCAAATTTTGTTCTTCTAGGTTGAAGCGTTTGTCTACAGTAGCAGTTTTTATATTTAGTTTTCACTCTGTTGTCTCATATATAGATAGATGAATTTGGAACTCTAAATCCAACATGGTTTGTAGTAGCTCTTTGAAACATGACAAAATAAGGAGTTCTGAGTTTTGTCTCTATGGTTTGTTTCCTCTTCAAGTAGCCCTAGGCACAGACTGTGGAAAACCACTTTCATTGAGAGGGGTTGCCAATCTTCTAAGAAATAACGAGTGTCCGAAATATCAGCAAATATTTTTTCACCCAATCTTGATGATACTTGGTGGAAATGATCAGTACACAATTCCCACTTGGGTCACCAAATTTTGTTCTTCTATGTTGAAGGGTTCGTCTATAGTAGCCGTTTTTATATTTAGGTTTCACTCTGTTCTCTCATATATAGATAGATGAATTTGGAACTCTAAATCCAACATGGTTTGTAGTAGCTCTTTGAATCTTGCAAAATAAAGGAGTTCTGAGTTTTGTCTCTATGGTTTGTTTCTTCTTCAAGTAGCCCTAGGCGCAGACTGTGGAAAAGCACTTTCATTGAGAGGGGTTGCCAAGCTTCTAAAAAATAACGAGTTTCCGAAGTTCCAGCAAATATTTTTTCACCCAATCTTAATGATACTTGTTGCTAATGATCAGTACACAAATCCCACTTGGCTCACCATATTTTGTTCTTCTAGGTTGAAGCGTTCGTCTACAGTAGCAGTTTTTATATTTAGGTTTCACTCTGTTCTCTCATATATAGATAGATGAATTTGGAACTCTAAATCCAACATGGTTTGTAGTAGCTCTTTGAAACTTGACAAAATAAAGTAGTTCTCAGTTTTGTCTCTATGGTTGTTTTCTCTTCAAGTAGCCCTAGGCACAGACTGTGGAAAAGCACTTTCATTGAGAGTGGTTGCCAATCTTCTAAGAAATAACGAGTTTCCGAAACACCAGCAAA
This sequence comes from Callospermophilus lateralis, assembly GCF_048772815.1. Lineage (NCBI taxonomy): Eukaryota > Metazoa > Chordata > Mammalia > Rodentia > Sciuridae > Callospermophilus > Callospermophilus lateralis. Next base: position 42,491 of record NW_027514004.1, read on the forward strand.
TATTTTTTCACCCAATCTTGATGATACGTGTTGATAATGATCAGTACACAGATCCCACTTGGCTCACAAAATTTTGTTCTTCTAGGTTGAAGCGTTCGTCTACAGTAACAGTTTTTATATTTAGGTTTCGCTCTATTCTCTCCTGTATACATAGATGAATTTGGAACTCTAAATCCAACATGGTTTGTAGTAGCTCTTTGAAACTTGACAAAATAACGGAGTTCTCAGTTTTGTCTTTATGGATTGTTTCCTCTTCAATTAGCCCTAGGCACAGACTGTGGAAAAGCACTTTCATTGAGTGGTGTTGCCAAGCTTCTAAGAAATAGCGAGTTTCCGAAATACCAGCAAATATTTTTTCACCCAATCTTGATAATACTTTTGCTAATGATCAGTACACAAATCCCACTTGGCTCACCAAATTTTGTTCTTCTAGGTTGAAGCGTTCGTCTAGAGTAGCAGTTTTTATATATAGGATTCTCTCTGTTCTCTCCTATATAGATAGATAAATTTGGAACTTTAAATCCAACGTGGATTGTAGTAGCTCTTTGAAACTTGACAAAATAAAGGACTTCTCAGTTTTGTCTCTATGGTTTGTTTCCTCTTCAAGTAGCCCTAGGCGCAGACTCTGGAAAAGCACTTTCATTGAGAGGGGTTGCCAAGCTTCTAAGAAATAACGAGTTTCCGAAGTACCAGCAAATATTTTTTCACCCCATCTTGATGATACTGGTTGCTAAAGATAAGTACACAAATCCCACTTGGCTCACCAAATTGTGTTCTTCTAGGTTGAAGCGTTCACCTACAGTAGAAGTTTTTATATTTAGGTTTCCCTCTTTTCTCTCCTATATAGATATATGAATTTGGAACTCTAAATCCAACATGGTTTGTAGTAGCTCTTTGAAACTTGACAAAATAAAGGACTTCTCAGTTTTGTCTCTATGGTTTGTTTCCTCTTCAAGTAGCCCTAGGCACAGACTGTGGAAAAGCACTTTCATTGAGACAGTTTGCCAAGCTTCTAAGAAATTACAAGTTTCCGAAATACCAGCAAATATTTTTTCACCCAATCTTGATGATACTTGGTGGTAATGATCAGTACACAAATCCCACTTGGCTCATCAAATTTTGTTCTTCTAGGTTGAAGCGTTCGTCTACAGTAGCAGTTTTTATATTTAGGTTTCTCTCTGTTCTCTCCTATATAGATAGATGAATTTGGAACTCTAAATCCAACATGGATTGTAGTAGCTCTTTGAACCTTGACAAAATAAAGGAGTTCTCAGTTTTGTCTCTATGGTTTGTTTCCTCTTCAAGTAGCCCTAGGCACAGACTGTGGAAAAGCACTTTCATTGAGAGGGGTTGCCAAGCTTCTAAGAAATAACGAGTTTCCGAAATACCAGCAAATATTTTTTCACCCAATCTTGATGATACTTGTTGATAATGATCAGTACACAATCCCACTTGGCTCACCAAATTTTGTTCTTCTAGGTTGAAGCGTTCGTCTACAATAGCAGTTTTTATATTTAGGTTTCACTCTGTTCTCTCATATATAGATAGATGAATTTGGAACTCTAAATCCAACATGGTTTGTAGTAGCTCTTTCAAACTTGACAAAATAAAGGAGTTCTGAGTTTTGTCTCTATGGTTTGTTTCCTCTTCAAGTTACCCTAGGCACAGACTGTGGAAAACTACTTTCATTGAGAGGTGTTGCCAAGCTTCTAAGAAAGAACGAGTTTCCGAAATACCAGCAAATATTTTTTCACCCAATCTTGATGATACTGGTTGCTAATGATCAGTACACAAATCCCACTTGGCTCACCAAATTGTGTTCTTCTAGGTTGAAGCGTTCGCCTACAGTAGCAGTTTTTATATTTAGGTTTCTCTCTGTTCTCTCCTATATAGATAGATGAATTTGGATCTCTAAATCCAACATGGATTGTAGTAGATATTTGAAACTTGACAAAATAAAGGAGATGTCAGTTTTGTCTCTATGGTTTGTTTCCTCTTCAAGTAGCCCTAGGCATCGACTGTGGGAAAGCACTTTCATTGAGAGGGGTTGCCAAGCTTCTAAGAAATTACGAGTTTCCGAAATACCAGCAAATATTTTTTCACCCAATCGTGATGATACTGGTTGCTAATGATCAGTACACAAATCCCACTTGGCTCACCAAATTGTGTTCTTCTAGGTTGAAGCGTTCGTCTACAGTAGCAGTTTTTATATTTAGGTTTCCCTCTGTTCTCTCCTGTATAGATAGATGAATTTGGAACTCTAAATCCAACATGGATTGTAGTAGATCTTTGAAACTTGACAAAATAAAGGAGATCTCAGTTTTGTCTCTATGGTTTGTTTCCTCTTGAAGTAGCCCTAGGCACGGACTGTGGAAAACTACTTTAATTGAGAGGTGTTGCCAAACTTCTAAGAAATAACGAGTTTCCGAAATACCAGCAAATATTATTTCACCCAATCTTGATGATACTTGGTGGTATTGATCAGTACACAGATCCCACTTGGCTCACCAAATTTTGTTCTTCTAGGTTGGAGCGTTCGTCTACAGTAGCCGTTTTTATATTTAGGTTTCATTCTGTTTTCTCATATATAGACAGATGAATTTTCAACTCTAAATCCAACATGGTTTGTAGTAGCTCATTGAAACTTGACAAAGTAAAGGAGTACTGAGTTTTGTCTCTATGGTTTGTTTCTTCTTCAAGTAGCCCTAGGCGCAGACAGTGGAAAAGCACTTTCATTGAGAGGGGTGGCCAAGCTTCTAAGAAATAACGAGTTTCCGAAGTACCAGCAAATATTTTTTCAACCAATGTTGATGATACTGGTTGCTAATGATCAGTACACAAATCCCACTTGGCTCACCAAATTGTGTTCTTCTAGGTTGAAGAGTTCGCCTATAGTAGAATTGTTTATATTTAGGTTTCCCTCTGTTCTCTCCTATATAGATATATGAATTTGGAACTTTAAATCCAACATGGTTTGTAGTAGCTCTTTGAATCTTGACAAAAAAAGGAGTTCTCAGTTTTGTCTCTACGGTTTGTTTCCTCTTCAAGTAGCCCTAGGCACAGACTGTGGAAAAGCATTTTCATTGAGAGAGTTTGCCAAGCTTCTAAGAAATTACAAGTTTCCGAAATACCAGCAAATATTTTTTCACCCAATCTTGATGATACATGGTGGTAATGATCAGTACACAAATCCCACATGGCTCACCAAATTTTGTTCTTCTAGGTTGAAGCGTTCGTCTACAGTAGCAGTTTTGATATTTAGGTTTCTCTCTGTTCTCTCCTATATAGATAGATGAATTTGGAACTCTAAATCCAACATGGATTGTAGTAGCGCTTTGAAACTTGACAAAATAAAGGAGATCTCAGTTTTGTCTCTATGGTTTGTTTCCTCTTCAAGTAGCCCTAGGCACAGACTGTAGAAAACCACTTTCATTGAGAGGGGTTGCCAAGCTTTTAAGAAATAACGAGTTTCCGAAATATCAGCAAATATTTTTTCACCCAATCTTGATGATACTTGGTGGTAATGATCAGTACACAGTACCCACTTGGCTCACCAAATTTTGTTCTTCTAGGTTGAAGCGTTCGTCTACAGTAGCCGTTTTTATATTTAGGTTTCTCTCTGTTCTCTCATATATAGATAGATGAATTTGGAACTCTAAATCCAAAATGGTTTGTAGTAGCTCTTTGAAACTTGACAAAATAAAGGAGTTCTGAGTTTTGTGTCTATGGTTTGTTTCCTCTTCAAGTAGCCCTAGGCGCAGACTGTGGAAAAGCACTTTCATTAAGAGTGGTTGCCAAGCTTCTAAAAAATAACGAGTTTCCGAAGTACCAGCAAATATTTTTTCACCCAATCTTGATGATACTTGGTGGGAATGATCAGTACACAGATCCCACTTGGCTCGCCAAATTTTGTTCTTCTAGGTTGAAGCGTTCGTCTACAGTAGCAGTTTTTATATTTAGGATTCTCTCTGTTCTCTCCTATATAGATAGATGAATTTGGAACTTTAAATCCAACATGGATTGTAGTAGCTCTTTGAAACTTGACAAAATAAAGGAGGTCTCAGTTTTGTCTCTATGGTTTGTTTCCTCTTCAAGTAGCCCTAGGCACAGACTGTGGAAAAGCACTTTCATTGAGAGGGGATGCCAATCTTCTAAGAAATAACGAGTTTCCGAAATACCAGCAAATATTTATTCACCCAATCTTGATGATACTTGGTGGGAATGATCAGTACACAGATCCCACTTGGCTCACAAAATTTTGTTCTTCTAGGTTGAAGCGTTTGTCTACAGTAGCCGTTTTTATATTTAGGTTTCCCTCTGTTCTCTCATATATAGATAGATGAATTTGGAACTCTAAATCCAACATGGTTTGTAGAAGCTCTTTGAAACTTGACAAAATAAAGGAGTTCTCAGTTTTGTCTCTATGGTTTGTTTCCTCTTCACGTAGCCCTAGGCACAGACTCTGGAAAAGCACTTTCATTGAGAGGGGTTGCCAAGCTTCTAAGAAATAACGAGTTTCCGAAGTACCAGCAAATATTTTTTCACCCAATCTTGATGATACTGGTTGCTAATGATCAGTACACAAATCCCACTTGGCTCACCAAATTGTGTTCTTCTAGGTTGAAGCGTTCGCCTACAGTAGCAGTTTTTATATTTAGGTTTCCCTCTGTTCTCTCATATATAGATAGATGAATTTGGAACTCTAAATCCAACATGGTTTGTAGTAGCTCTATGAAACTTGACAAAATAAAGGAGTTCTGAGATTTGTCTCTATGGTTTGTTTCCTCTTCAAATAGCCCTAGGCACAGACTGTGGAAAACCAATTTCATTGAGAGGTGTTGCCAAGCTTCTAAGAATTAACGAGTTTCCGAAATACCAGCAAATATTTTTTCACCCAATCTTGATGATACTTGGTGGGAATGATCAGTACACAGATCCCACTTGGCTCACCAAATTTTGTTCTTCTAGTTTGAAGCGTTCGTCTACAGTAGTCGTTTTTATATTTAGGTTTCCCTCTGTTCTCTCCTTTATAGATAGATGAATTTGGAACTCTAAATCCAACATGGTTTGTAGTAGCTCTTTGAAACTTGACAAAATAAAGTAGTTCTCAGTTTTGTCTCTATGGTTGTTTCCTCTTCAAGTAGCCCTAGGCACAGACTGTGGAAAAGCACTTTCATTGAGAGGGGTTGCCAAGCTTCTAAGAAATAACGAGTTTCCTCAATACCAGCAAATATTTTTTCACCCAATCTTGATGATACTTGTTGATAATGATCAGTACACAGATCCCACATGGCTCAACAAATTTTGTTCTTCTAGGTTGAAGCGTTCGTCTACAGTAGCAGTTTTTATATTTAGGTTTCGCTCTATTCTCTCCTGTATACATAGATGAATTTGGAACTCTAAATCCAACATGGTTTGTTGTAGCTCTTTGAAACTTGACAAAATAACGGAGTTCTCAGTTTTGTCTCTATGGAATGTTTCCTCTTCAATTAGCCCTAGGCACAGACTGTGGAAAAGCACTTTCATTGAGAGATGTTGCCAAGCTTCTAAGAAATAACGAGTTTCCGAAATACAAGCAAATATTTTTTCACCCAATCTTGATGATACTTGTTGATAATGATCAGTACACAGATTCCACTTGGCTCAACAAATTTTGTTCTTCTAGGTTGAAGCGTTCGTCTACAGTAGCCGTTTTTATATTTAGGTTTCCCTCTGTTCTCTCATATATAGATAGATGAATTTGGAACTCTAAATCCAACATGGTATGTAGTAGCTCTTTGAAACTTGACAAAATAAAGGAGTTCTGAGTTTTGTCTCTATGGTTTGTGTCCTCTTCATGTAACCCTAGGCGCAGACTGTGGAAAAGCACTTTCATTGAGAGGGGTTGCCAAGCTTCTAAGAAATAACGAGTTTCCGATGTACCAGCAAATATTTTTTCACCCAATCTTGATGATACTTGTTGCTAATGATCAGTACACAGATCCCACTTGGCTCACCAAATTTAGTTCTTCTAGGTTGAAGCGTTCTTCTACAGTAGCAGTTTTTATATTTAGTTTTCCCTCTGTTCTCTCCTGTATAGATAGATGAATTTGGAACTCTAAATCCAACATGGTTTGTAGTAGCTCTTTGAAACTTGACAAAATAAAGGAGTTCTCAGTTTTGTCTCTATGGTTTGTTTCCTCTTCAAGTATCCCTAGGCACAGACTGTGGAAAAGCACTTTCATTGAGAGGGGTTGCCAAGCTTTTAAGAAATAACGAGTTTCCAAAATACCAGCAAATATTTTTTCACCCAATCTTGATGATACTTGGTGGTAATGATCAGTACACAGATCCCACTTGGCTCACCAACTTTTGTTCTTCTAGGTTGAAGCGTTCGTCTACAGTAGCCGTTTTTATATTTAGGTTTCACTCTGTTCTCTCATATATAGATAGATGAATTTGGAACTCTAAATCCAACATGGTTTGTAGTAGCTCTTTGAAGCTTGACAAAATAAAGGAGTTCTGAGATTTTTCTCTATGGTTTGTTTCCTCTTCAAGTAGCCCTAGGCACAGACTGTGGAAAACCACTTTCATTTAGAGGTGTTGCCAAGCTTCTAAGAAATAACGAGTTTCCGAAATACCAGCAAATATTTTTTTACCCAATCTTGATGATACTTGGTGGTAATGATCAGTACACAGATCCCACTTGGCTCACCAAATTTTGTTCTTCTAGGTTGAAGCGTTCGTCTACAATAGTCGTTTTTATATTTAGGTTTCACTCTGTTCTCTCATATATAGATAGATGAATTTGGATCTCTAAATCCAACATGGTTTGTAGAAGCTCTTTGAAACTTGACAAAATAAAGGAGTTCTCAGTTTTGTCTCTATGGTTTGTTTCCTCTTCAAGTAGCCCTGGGCGCAGACTCTGGAAAAGCACTTTCATTTAGAGGGGTTGCCAAGCTTCTAAGAAATAACGAGTTTCCAAAGTACCAGCAAATATTTTTTCACCCAATCTTGATGATACTGGTTGCTAATGATCAGTACACAAATCCCACTTGGCTCACCAAATTGTGTTCTTCTAAGTTGAAGCGTTCGCCTACAGTAGAAGTTTTTATATTTAGGTTTCCCTCTGTTCTCTCCTGTATAGATATATGAATATGGAACTCTAAATCCAACATCGTTTGTAGTAGCTCTTTGAAACTTGACAAAATAAAGGAGTTCTCAGTTTTGTCTCTATGGTTTGTTTCCTCTTCAAGTAGCCCTAGGCACAGACTGTGGAAAAGCACTTTCATTGAGAGAGTTTGCCAAGCTTCTAAGAAATTACAAGTTCCCGAAATACCAGCAAATATTTTTTCACCCAATCTTGATGATACTTGGTGCTAATGATCAGTACACAAATCCCACTTGGCTCACCAAATTGTGTTCTCCTAGGTTGAAGCGTTCGCCTACAGTAGCAGTTTTTATATTTAGGTTTTCCTCTGTTCTCTCCTATATAGACATATGAATTTGGAACTCTAAATCCAACATGGTTTGTAGTAGCTCTTTGAAACTTGACAAAATAAAGGAGTTCTCAGTTTTGTCTCTATGGTTTGTTTCCTCTTCAATAGCCCTAGGCACAGACTGTGGAAAAGCACTTTCATTGAGAGAGTTTGCCAAGCTTCTAAGAAATTACAAGTTTCCGAAATACCAGCAAATATTTTTTCACCCAATCCTGATGATACTTGGTGGTAATGATCAGTACACAAATCCCAATTGGCTCACCCAGTTTTGTTCTTCTAGGTTGAAGCGTTCGTCTACAGTAGCAGTTTTTATATTTAGGTTTCTCTCTGTTCTCTCCTATATAGATAGATGAATTTGGAACTCTAAATCCAACATGGTTTGTAGTAGCTCTTTGAAACTTGACAAAATAAAGGAGTTCTCAGTTTTGTCTCTATTGTTTGTTTCCTCTTCAAGTATCCCTAGGCACAGACTGTGGAAAAGCACTTTCATTGAGATGGGTTGCCAAGTTTCTAAGAAATAACGAGTTTCCAAAATACCAGCAAATATTTTTTCACCCAATCTTGATGATACTTGGTGGTAATGTTCAGTACACAGATCCCATTTGGCTCACCAACTTTTGTTCTTCTAGGTTGAAGCGTTCGTCTACAGTAGCAGTTTTTATATTTAGGTTACCCTCTGTTCTCTCCTGTATAGATAGATGAATTTGGAACTCTAAATCCAACATGGTTTGCAGTAGCTCTTTGAAACTTGACAAAATAAAGTAGTTCTCAGTTTTGTCTCTATGGTTGTTTCCTCTTCAAGTAGCCCTAGGCACAGACTGTGGAAAAGCACTTTCATTGAGAGGGGTTGCCAAGCTTCTAAGAAATAACGAGTTTCCTAAATACCAGCAAATATTTTTTCACCCAATCTTGATGATACTTGTTGATAATGATCAGTACACAGATCCCACTTGGCTCACCAAATTTTGTTCTTCTAGGTTGAAGCGTTCGTCTACAGTAGCAGTTTTTATATTTAGGTTTCACTCTGTTCTCTCATATATAGATAGATGAATTTGGAACTCTAAATCCAACATGGTTTGTAGTAGCTCTATGAAACTTGACAAAATAAAGGAGTTCTGAGATTTGTCTCTATGGTTTGTTTCCTCTTCAAGGCCTAGGCACAGACTGTGGAAAAGAACTTTAATTGAGAAGGGTTGCCAAGCTTCTAGAAATAACGAGTTTCCGAAATACCAGCTAATATTTTTTCACCCAATATTGATGATACATGTTGCTAAAGATTAGTACACAGATCCCACTTGGCTCCACCAATTTTGTTCTTCTAGGTTGAAGCGTTCGTCTACAGTAGCCGTTTTTATATTTAGGTTTCACTCTGTTCTCTCATATATAGATAGATGAATTTGGAACTCTAAATCCAACATGGTTTGTAGTAGATCTATGAAACTTGACAAAATAAAGGAGTTCTGAGATTTGTCGCTATGGTTTGTTTCCTCTTCAAATAGCCCTAGGCACAGACTGTGGAAAACCACTTTCATTGAGAGGTGTTCCCAAGCTTCTAAGAAATAACGAGTTTCCGAAATACCAGCAAATATTTTTTCACCCAATCTTGATGATACTTGGTGGGAATGATCAGTACACAGATCCCACTTGGCTCACCAAATTTTGTTCTTCTAGTTTGAAGCGTTCGTCTACAGTAGTCGTTTTTATATTTAGGTTTCCCTCTGTTCTCTCATATATAGATAGATGAATTTGGAACTCTAATCCAACATGGTTTGTAGTAGCTCTTTGAGACTTGACAAAATAAAGGAGTTCTCAGTTTTGTCTCTATGGTTTGTTTCCTCTTCAAGTAGCCCTAGGCGCAGACTCTGGAAAAGCACTTTCATTGAGAGGGGTTGCCAAGCTTCTAAGAAATAACGAGTTTCCGAAGTACCAGCAAATATTTTCTCACCCAATCTTGATGATACTTGTTGCTCATGATCAGTACACAGATCCCACTTGGCTCACCAAATTTTGTTCTTCTAGGTTGCAGCGTTCGTCTACAGTAGCAGTTTTTTTATTTAGGTTTCCCTCTGTTCTCTCATGTATAGATAGATGAATTTGCAACTCTAAATCCAACATGGTTTGTAGTAGCTCTTTGAAACTTGACAAAATAAAGGAGTTCTCAGTTTTGTCTCTATGGTTTGTTTCCTCTTCAAGTAGCACTAGGCACACACTGTGGAAAAGCACTTTCATTGAGAGGGGTTGCCAAGCTTCTAAGAAATAACGAGTTTCTGAAATACCAGCAAATATTTTTTTACCCAATCTTGATGATACTTGTTGCTAATGATCAGTACACAAATCCCACTTGGCTCACCAAATTTTGTTCTTCTAGGTTGAAGCGTTCGTCTACAGTAGCAGTTTTTATATTTAGGTTTCACTCTGTTCTCTCATATATAGATAGATGAATTTGGAACTCTAAATCCTACATGGTTTGTAGTAGCTCTTTGAAACTTGACAAAATAAAGGAGTTCTGAGTTTTGTCTCTATGGTTTGTTTCCTCTTCAAGAGGCCTAGGCACAGACTGTGGAAAAGAACTTTAATCGAGAAGGGATGCCAAGCTTCTAGAAATAAGGAGTTTCCGAAATACCAGCAAATATTTTTTCACCCAATCTTGATGATACATGTTGCTAAAGATCAGTACACAGATCCCACTTGGCTCCACCAATTTTGTTCTTCTAGGTTGAAGCGTTCGTCTACAGTAGCAGTTTTTATATTTAGGTTTCACTCTGTTCTCTCATATATAGATAGATGAATTTGGAACTCTAAATCCAACATGGTTTGTAGTAGCTCTATGAAACTTGACAAAAGAAAGGAGTTCTGAGATTTGTCTCTATGGTTTGTTTCCTCTTCAAATAGCCCTAGGCACAGACTTTGGAAAACCTCTTTCATTGAGAGGTGTTGCCAAGCTTCTAAGATTTAACGAGTTTCCGAAATACCAGCAAATATTTTTTCACCCAATCTTGATGATACTTGGTGGGAATGATCAGTACACACATCCCACTTGGCTCACCAAATTTTGTTCTTCTAGTTTGAAGCGTTCGTCTACAGTAGTCGTTTTTATATTTAGGTTTCACTCTGTTCTCTCCTATATAGATAGATGAATTTGGAACTCTAATCCAACATGGTTTGTAGTAGCTGTTTGAAACTTGACAAAATAAAGGAGTTCTCAGTTTTGTCTCTATGGTTTGTGTCCTCTTCAAGTAGCCCTAGGCGCAGACTCTGGAAAAGCACTTTCATTGAGAGGGGTTGCCAAGCTTCTAAGAAATAACGAGTTTCCGAAGTACCAGCAAATATTTTTTCACCCAATCTTGATGATACTTGTTGCTAATGATCAGTACACAAATCCCACTTGGCTCAACAAATTGTGTTCTGCTAGGTTGAAGCGTTCGCCTACAGTAGCAGTTTTTATATTTAGGTTTCCCTCTGTTCTCTCCTATATAGATATATGAATTTGGAACTCTAAATCCAACATGGTTTGTAGTAGCTCTTTGAAACTTGACAAAATAAAGGAGTTCTCAGTTTTGTCTCTATGGTTTGTTTCTTCTTCAAGTAGCCCTAGGCACAGACTGTGGAAAAGCACTTTCATTGAGAGAGTTTGCCAAGCTTCTAAGAAATTACAAGTTTCCGAAATACCAGCAAATATTTTTTCACCCAATCTTGATGATACTTGGTGGTAATGATCAGTACAAAAATCCCAATTGGCTCACCAAATTTTGTTCTTCTAGGTTAAAGCGTTCGTCTACAGTAGCAGTTTTTATATTTAGGTTTCTCTCTGTTCTCTCCTATATAGATAGATGAATTTGGAACTCTAAATCCAACATATATTGTAGTAGCTCTTTGAAACTTGACAAAATGAAGAGTTCTGAGTTTTGTTTCTATGATTTGTTTCCTCTTAAAGTAGCCCTAGGCACAGACTGTTTAAAAGCACTTTCATTGAGAGGGGTTGCCAAGCTTCTAAGAAATAACGAGTTTCCGAAATATCAGCAAATATTTTTTCACCCAATCTTGATGATACTTGGTGGTAATGATCAGTACACAGATCCCATTTGGCTCACCAAATGTTGTTCTTGAAGGTTGAAGCGTTCGTCTACAGTAGCATTTTTTATATTCAGGTTCCACTCTGTTCTCTCATATATAGATAGATGAATTTGGAACTCTAAATCCAACATGGTTTGTAGTAGCTCTTTGAAACTTTACAAAATAAAGGAGTTCTGAGTTTTGTCTCTATGGTTTGTTTCCTCTTCAAGTAGCCCTAGGCGCAGACTCGGGAAAAGCACTTTCATTGAGAGGGGTTGCCAAGCTTCTAAGAAATAACGAGTTTCCGAAGTACCAGCAAATATTTTTTCACCCAATCTTGATGATACTGTTTGCTAATGATCAGTACACAAATCCCACTTGGCTCACCAAATTGTGTTCTTCTAGGTTGAAGCGTTCGCCTACAGTAGAAGTTTTTATATTTAGGTTTCCCTCTGTTCTCTCCTATATAGATAGATGAATTTGGAACTCTAATCCAACATGGTTTGTAGTAGCTCTTTGAAACTTGACAAAATAAAGGAGTTCTCAGTTTTGTCTCTATGGTTTGTGTCCTCTTCAAGTAGCCCTAGGCGCAGACTCTGGAAAAGCACTTTCATTGAGAGGGGTTGCCAAGCTTCTAAGAAATAACGAGTTTCCGAAGTACCAGCAAATATTTTTTCACCCAATTTTGATGATACTGGTTGCTAATGATCAGTACACAAATCGCACTTGGCTCACCAAATTGTGTTCTTCTAGGTTGAAGCGTTCGCCTACAGTAGTAGTTTTTATATTTAGGTTTCCCTCTGTTCTCTCCTATATAGATATATGAATTTGGAACTCTAAATCCAACATGGTTTGTAGTAGCTCTTTGAAACTTGACAAAATAAAGGAGTTCTCAGTTTTGTCTCTATGGTTTGTTTCCTCTTCAAGTATCCCTACGCACAGACTGTGGAAAAGCACTTTCATTGAGAGGGGTTGTCAAGCTTTTAAGAAATAACGAGTTTCCAAAATACCAGCAAATATTTTTTCACCCAATCTTGATGATACTTGGTGGTAATGATCAGTACACAGATCCCACTTGGCTCACAAAATTTTCTTCTTCTAGGTTGAAGCGTTCGTCTACAGTAGCAGTTTTTATATTTAGGTTTCACTCTGTTCTCTCATATATGAATAGATGAATTTGGAACTCTAAATACAACATGGATTGTAGTAGCTCTTTGAAACTTGAAAAAATAACGGAGTTCTGAGATTTTTCTCTATGGTTTGTTTCCTCTTCAAGTAGCCCTAGGCACAGACTGTGGAAAACCACTTTCATTTAGAGGTGTTGCCAAGCTTCTAAGAAATAACGAGTTTCCGAAATACCAGCAAATATTTTTTTACCCAATCTTGATGATACTTGGTGGTAATGATCAGTACACAGATCCCACTTGGCTCACCAAATTTTGTTCTTCTAGGTTGAAGCGTTCGTCTACAATAGTCGTTTTTATATTTAGGTTTCACTCTGTTCTCTCATATATAGATAGATGAATTTGGATCTCTAAATCCAACATGGTTTGTAGAAGCTCTTTGAAACTTGACAAAATAAAGGAGTTCTGAGATTTGTCTCTATGGTTTGTTTCCTCTTCAAGTAGCCCTGGGCGCAGACTCTGGAAAAGCACTTTCATTTAGAGAGGTTGCCAAGCTTCTAAGAAATAACGAGTTTCCAAAGTACCAGCAAATATTTTTTCACCCAATCTTGATGATACTGGTTGCTAATGATCAGTACACAAATCCCACTTGGCTCACCAAATTGTGTTCTTCTAAGTTGAAGCGTTCGCCTACAGTAGAAGTTTTTATATTTAGGTTTCCCTCTGTTCTCTCCTATATAGATATATGAATATGGAACTCTAAATCCAACATCGTTTGTAGTAGCTCTTTGAAACTTGACAAAATAAAGGAGTTCTCAGTTTTGTCTCTATGGTTTGTTTCCTCTTCAAGTAGCCCTAGGCACAGACTGTGGAAAAGCACTTTCATTGAGAGAGTTTGCCAAGCTTCTAAGAAATTACAAGTTCCCGAAATACCAGCAAATATTTTTTCACCCAATCTTGATGATACTTGGTGGTAATGATCAGTACACAAATCCCACTTGGCTCACCAAATTTTTTTCTTCTAGGTTGAAACGTTCGTCTACAGTAGCAGTTTTTATATTTAGGTTTCTCTCTGTTCTCTCCTATATAGATAGATAAATTTGGAACTCTAAATCCAACATGGATTGTAGTAGCCCATTGAAACTTGACAAAATAAAGGAGTTCTCAGTTTTGTCTCTATGGTTTGTTTGCTCTTCAAGTAGACCTAGGCACAGACTGTGGAAAAGCACTTTCATTGAGAGGGGTTGCCAAGCTTCTAAGAAATAACGAGTTTCCGAAATACCAGCAAATATTTTTTCACCCAATCTTGATGATACTTGGTGGTAATGATCAGTACACAGATCCCACTTGGCTCACCAAATTTTGTTCTTCTAGGTTGAAGCGTTCGTCTACAGTAGCAGTTTTTATATTTAGGTTTCTCTCTGTTCTCTCCTATATAGATAGATGAATTTGGAACTCTAAATCCAACATGGATTGTAGTAGCTCTTTGAAACTTGACAAAATGAAGGAGTTCTCCGTTTTGTCTCTATGATTTGTTTCCTCTTCAAGTATCCCTAGGCACAGACTGTGGAAAAGCACTTTCATTGAGAGGGGTTGCCAAGCTTCTAAGAAATAACGAGTTTCCGAAATACGAGCAAATATTTTTTCACCCAATCTTGATTATACTTGGTGGGAATGATCAGTACACAGATCCCACTTGGCTCACCAAATTTTGTTCTTCTAGGTTGAAGCGTTCGTCTACAGTAGCAGTTTTTATATTTAGGTTTCACTCTGTTCTCTCATATATAGATAGATGAATTTGGAACTCTAAATCCAACATGGTTTGTAGTAGCTCTTTGAAACTTGACAAAAAAAAGAGTTCTGAGTTTTGTTTCTATGGTTTGTTTCCTCTTCAAGTAGCCCTAGGCACAGACTGTGGAAAACCACTTTCATTGAGAGGGGTTGCCAAGCTTCTAAGAAATAACGAGTTTCTGAAATACCAGCAAATATTTTTTCACCCAATCTTGATGATACTTGGTGCTAATGATCAGTACACAAATCCCACTTGGCTCACCAAATTGTGTTCTCCTAGGTTGAAGCGTTCGCCTACAGTAGCAGTTTTTATATTTAGGTTTTCCTCTGTTCTCTCCTATATAGACATATGAATTTGGAACTCTAAATCCAACATGGTTTGTAGTAGCTCTTTGAAACTTGACAACATAAAGGAGTTCTCAGTTTTGTCTGCATTGTTTGTTTCCTCTTCAAGTATCCCTAGGCACAGACTGTGGAAAAGCACTTTCATTGAGATGGGTTGCCAAGTTTCTAAGAAATAACGAGTTTCCAAAATACCAGCAAATATTTTTTCACCCAATCTTGATGATACTTGGTGGTAATGATCAGTACACAGATCCCATTTGGCTCACCAACTTTTGTTCTTCTAGGTTGAAGCGTTCGTCTACAGTAGCAGTTTTTATATTTAGGTTTCCCTCTGTTCTCTCCTGTATAGATAGATGAATTTGGAACTCTAAATCCAACATGGTTTGCAGTAGCTCTTTGAAACTTGACAAAATAAAGTAGTTTTCAGTTTTGTCTCTATGGTTGTTTCCTCTTCAAGTAGCCCTAGGCACAGACTGTGGAAAAGCACTTTCATTGAGAGGGGTTGCCAAGCTTCTAAGAAATAACGAGTTTCCTAAATACCAGCAAATATTTTTTCACCCAATCTTGATGATACTTGTTGATAATGATCAGTACACAGATCCCACTTGGCTCACCAAATTTTGTTCTTCTAGGTTGAAGCGTTCGTCTACAGTAGCAGTTTTTATATTTAGGTTTCACTCTGTTCTCTCATATATAGATAGATGAATTTGGAACTCTAAATCCAACATGGTTTGTAGTAGCTCTATGAAACTTGACAAAATAAAGGAGTTCTGAGATTTGTCTCTATGGTTTGTTTCCTCTTCAAGAGGCCTAGGCACAGACTGTGGAAAAGAACTTTAATTGAGAAGGGTTGCCAAGCTTCTACAAATAACGAGTTTCCGAAATACCAGCAAATATTTTTTCACCCAATATTGATGATACCTGTTGCTAAAGATTAGTACACAGATCCCACTTGGCTCCACCAATTTTGTTCTTCTAGGTTGAAGCGTTCGTCTACAGTAGCCGTTTTTATATTTAGGTTTCACTCTGTTCTCTCATATATAGATAGATGAATTTGGAACTCTAAATCCAACATGGTTTGTAGTAGATCTATGAAACTTGACAAAATAAAGGAGTTCTGAGATTTGTCTCTATGGTTTGTTTCCTCTTCAAATAGCCCTAGGCACAGACTGTGGAAAACCACTTTCATTGAGAGGTGTTGCCAAGCTTCTAAGAAATAACGAGTTTCCGAAATACCAGCAAATATTTTTTCACCCAATCTTGATGATACTTGGTGGGAATGATCAGTACACAGATCCCACTTGGCTCACCAAATTTTGTTCTTCTAGTTTGAAGCGTTCGTCTACAGTAGTCGTTTTTATATTTAGGTTTCACTCTGTTCTCTCATATATAGATAGATGAATTTGGAACTCTAATCCAACATGGTTTGTAGTAGCTCTTTGAAACTTGACAAAATAAAGGAGTTCTCAGTTTTGTCTCTATGGTTTGTTTCCTCTTCAAGTAGCCCTAGGCGCAGACTCTGGAAAAGCACTTTCATTGAGAGGGGTTGCCAAGCTTCTAAGAAATAACGAGTTTCCGAAGTACCAGCAAATATTTTCTCACCCAATCTTGATGATACTTGTTGCTTATGATCAGTACACAGATCCCACTTGGCTCACCAAATTTTGTTCTTCTAGGTTGCAGCGTTCGTCTACAGTAGCAGTTTTTGTATTTAGGTTTCCCTCTGTTCTCTCCTGTATAGATAGATGAATTTGCAACTCTAAATCCAACATGGTTTGTAGTAGCTCTTTGAAACTTGACAAAATGAAGGAGTTCTCCGTTTTGTCTCTATGATTTGTTTCCTCTTCAAGTATCCCTAGGCACAGACTGTGGAAAAGCACTTTCATTGAGAGGGGTTGCCAAGCTTCTAAGAAATAACGAGTTTCCGAAATACGAGCAAATATTTTTTCACCCAATCTTGATTATACTTGGTGGGAATGATCAGTACACAGATCCCACTTGGCTCACCAAATTTTGTTCTTCTAGGTTGAAGCGTTCGTCTACAGTAGCAGTTTTTATATTTAGGTTTCACTCTGTTCTCTCATATATAGATAGATGAATTTGGAACTCTAAATCCAACATGGTTTGTAGTAGCTCTTTGAAACTTGACAAAAAAAAGAGTTCTGAGTTTTGTTTCTATGGTTTGTTTCCTCTTCAAGTAGCCCTAGGCACAGACTGTGGAAAACCACTTTCATTGAGAGGGGTTGCCAAGCTTCTAAGAAATAACGAGTTTCTGAAATACCAGCAAATATTTTTTCACCCAATCTTGATGATACTTGGTGCTAATGATCAGTACACAAATCCCACTTGGCTCACCATGTTGTGTTCTCCTAGGTTGAAGCGTTCGCCTACAGTAGCAGTTTTTATATTTAGGTTTTCCTCTGTTCTCTCCTATATAGACATATGAATTTGGAACTCTAAATCCAACATGGTTTGTAGTAGCTCTTTGAAACTTGACAAAATAAAGGAGTTCTCAGTTTTGTCTGTATTGTTTGTTTCCTCTTCAAGTATCCCTAGGCACAGACTGTGGAAAAGCACTTTCATTGAGATGGGTTGCCAAGTTTCTAAGAAATAACGAGTTTCCAAAATACCAGCAAATATTTTTTCACCCAATCTTGATGATACTTGGTGGTAATGATCAGTACACAGATCCCATTTGGCTCACCAACTTTTGTTCTTCTAGGTTGAAGCGTTCGTCTACAGTAGCAGTTTTTATATTTAGGTTTCCCTCTGTTCTCTCCTGTATAGATAGATGAATTTGGAACTCTAAATCCAACATGGTTTGCAGTAGCTCTTTGAAACTTGACAAAATAAAGTAGTTTTCAGTTTTGTCTCTATGGTTGTTTCCTCTTCAAGTAGCCCTAGGCACAGACTGTGGAAAAGCACTTTCATTGAGAGGGGTTGCAAAGCTTCTAAGAAATAACGATTTTCCTAAATACCAGCAAATATTTTTTCACCCAATCTTGATGATACTTGTTGATAATGATCAGTACACAGATCCCACTTGGCTCACCAAATTTTGTTCTTCTAGGTTGAAGCGTTCGTCTACAGTAGCAGTTTTTATATTTAGGTTTCACTCTGTTCTCTCATATATAGATAGATGAATTTGGAACTCTAAATCCAACATGGTTTGTAGTAGCTCTATGAAACTTGACAAAATAAAGGAGTTCTGAGATTTGTCTCTATGGTTTGTTTCCTCTTCAAGAGGCCTAGGCACAGACTGTGGAAAAGAACTTTAATTGAGAAGGGTTGCCAAGCTTCTACAAATAACGAGTTTCCGAAATACCAGCAAATATTTTTTCACCCAATATTGATGATACATGTTGCTAAAGATTAGTACACAGATCCCACTTGGCTCCACCAATTTTGTTCTTCTAGGTTGAAGCGTTCGTCTACAGTAGCCGTTTTTATATTTAGGTTTCACTCTGTTCTCTCATATATAGATAGATGAATTTGGAACTCTAAATCCAACATGGTTTGTAGTAGATCTATGAAAATTGACAAAATAAAGGAGTTCTGAGATTTGTCTCTATGGTTTGTTTCCTCTTCAAATAGCCCTAGGTACAGACTGTGGAAAACCACTTTCATTGAGAGGTGTTGCCAAGCTTCTAAGAAATAACGAGTTTCCGAAATACCAGCAAATATTTTTCCACCCAATCTTGATGATATTTGGTGGGAATGATCAGTACACAGATCCCACTTGGCTCACCAAATTTATTTCTTCTAGTTTGAAGCGTTCGTCTACAGTAGTCGTTTTTATATTTAGGTTTCACTCTGTTCTCTCATATATAGATAGATGAATTTGGAACTCTAATCCAACATGGTTTGTAGTAGCTCTTTGAAACTTGACAAAATAAAGGAGTTCTCAGTTTTGTCTCTATGGTTTGTTTCCTCTTCAAGTAGCCCTAGGCGCAGACTCTGGAAAAGCACTTTCATTGAGAGGGGTTGCCAAGCTTCTAAGAAATAACGAGTTTCCGAAGTACCAGCAAATATTTTCTCACCCAATCTTGATGATACTTGTTGCTAATGATCAGTACACAAATCCCACTTGGCTCAAAAAATTTTGTTCTTCTAGGTTGAAGCGTTCGTCTACAGTAGCAGTTTTTATATTTAGGTTTCACTCTGTTCTCTCATATATAGATAGATGAATTTGGAACTCTAAATCCAACATGGTTTGTAGTAGCTCTTTGAAACTTGACAAAATAAAGGAGTTCTGAGTTTTGTCTCTATGGTTTGTTTCCTCTTCAAGAGGCCTAGGCACAGACTGTGGAAAAGAACTTTAATCGAGAAGGGATGCCAAGCTTCTAGAAATAAGGAGGTTCCGAAATACCAGCAAATATTTTTTCACCCAATCTTGATGATACTTGGTGGTAATGATCAGTACAAAAATCCTAATTGGCTCACCAAATTTTGTTCTTCTAGGTTAAAGCATTCGTCTACAGTAGCAGTTTTTATATTTAGGTTTCTCTCTGTTCTCTCCTATATAGATAGATGAATTTGGAACTCTAAATCCAACATGGATTGTAGTAGCTCTTTGAAACTTGACAAAATGAAGAGTTCTGAGTTTTGTTTCTATGGTTTGTTTCCTCTTAAAGTAGCCCTAGGCACAGACTGTTTAAAAGCACTTTCATTGAGAGGGGTTGCCAAGCTTCTAAGAAATAACGAGTTTCCGAAATATCAGCAAATATTTTTTCACCCAATCTTGATGATACTTGGTGGTAATGATCAGTACACAGATCCCATTTGGTTCACCAAATTTTGTTCTTCAAGGTTGAAGCGTTCGTCTACAGTAGCATTTTTTATATTCAGGTTCCACTCTGTTCTCTCATATATAGATAGATGAATTTGGAACTCTAAATCCAACATGGTTTGTAGTAGCTCTTTGAAACTTGACAAAATAAAGGAGTTCTGAGTTTTGTCTCTATGGTTTGTTTCCTCTTCAAGTAGCCCTAGGCGCAGACTCGGGAAAAGCACTTTCATTGAGAGGGGTTGCCAAGCTTCTAAGAAATAACGAGTTTCCGAAGTACCAGCAAATATTTTTTCACCCAATCTTGATGATACTGGTTGCTAATGATCAGTACACAAATCCCACTTGGCTCACCAAATTGTGTTCTTCTAGGTTGAAGCGTTCGCCTACAGTAGAAGTTTTTATATTTAGGTTTCCCTCTGTTCTCTCCTATATAGATATATGAATTTGGAACTCTAAATCCAACATCGTTTGTAGTAGCTCTTTGAAACTTGACAAAATAAAGGAGTTCTCAGTTTTGTCTCTATGGTTTGTTTCCTCTTCAAGTATCCCTACTCACAGACTGTGGAAAAGCACTTTCATTGAGTGGGGTTGTCAAGCTTTTAAGAATTAACGAGTTCCCGAAATACCAGCAAAGATTTTTTCACCCAATCTTGATGATACTTGGTGGGAATGATCAGTACACACATCCCACTTGGCTCACCAAATTTTGTTCTTCTAGTTTGAAGCGTTCGTCTACAGTAGTCGTTTTTATATTTAGGTTTCACTCTGTTCTCTCCTATATAGATAGATGAATTTGGAACTCTAATCCAACATGGTTTGTAGTAGCTGTTTGAAACTTGACAAAATAAAGGTGTTCTCAGTTTTGTCTCTATGGTTTGTGTCCTCTTCAAGTAGCCCTAGGCGCAGACTCTGGAAAAGCACTTTCATTGAGAGGGGTTGCCAAGCTTCTAAGAAATAACGAGTTTCCGAAGTACCAGCAAATATTTTTTCACCCAATCTTGATGATACTTGTTGCTAATGATCAGTACACAAATCCCACTTGGCTCACCAAATTGTGTTCTTCTAGGTTGAAGCGTTCGCCTACAGTAGAAGTTTTTATATTTAGGTTTCCCTCTGTTCTCTCCTATATAGATATATGAATTTGGAACTCTAAATCCAACATCGTTTGTAGTAGCTCTTTGAAACTTGACAAAATAAAGGAGTCCTCAGTTTTGTCTCTATGGTTTGTTTCCTCTTCAAGTATCCCTACTCACAGACTGTGGAAAAGCACTTTCATTGAGAGGGGTTGTCAAGCTTTTAAGAATTAACGAGTTTCCGAAATACCAGCAAAGATTTTTTCACCCAATCTTGATGATACTTGGTGGGAATGATCAGTACACACATCCCACTTGGCTCACCAAATTTTGTTCTTCTAGTTTGAAGCGTTCGTCTACAGTAGTCGTTTTTATATTTAATTTTCACTCTGTTCTCTCCTATATAGATAGATGAATTTGGAACTTGAATCCAACATGGTTTGTAGTAGCTGTTTGAAACTTGACAAAATAAAGGTGTTCTCAGTTTTGTCTCTATGGTTTGTGTCCTCTTCAAGTAGCCCTAGGCGCAGACTCTGGAAAAGCACTTTCATTGAGAGGGGTTGCCAAGCTTCTAAGAAATAACGAGTTTCCGAAGTACCAGCAAATATTTTTTCACCCAATCTTGATGATACTTGTTGCTAATGATCAGTACACAAATCCCACTTGGCTCAACAAATTGTGTTCTGCTAGGTTGAAGCGTTCGCCTACAGTAGCAGTTTTTATATTTAGGTTTCCCTCTGTTCTCTCCTATATAGATATATGAATTTGGAACTCTAAATCCAACATGGTTTGTAGTAGCTCTTTGAAACTTGACAAAATAAAGGAGTTCTCAGTTTTGTCTCTATGGTTTGTTTCTTCTTCAAGTAGCCCTAGGCACAGACTGTGGAAAAGCACGTACATTGAGAGAGTTTGCCAAGCTTCTAAGAAATTACAAGTTTCCGAAATACCAGCAAATATTTTTTCACCCAATCTTGATGATACTTGGTGGTAATGATCAGCACAAAAATCCTAATTGGCTCACCAAATTTTGTTCTTCTAGGTTAAAGCGTTCGTCTACAGTAGCAGTTTTTATATTTAGGTTTCTCTCTGTTCTCTCCTATATAGATAGATGAATTTGGAACTCTAAATCCAACATGGATTGTAGTAGCTCTTTGAAACTTGACAAAATGAAGAGTTCTGAGATTTGTTTCTATGGTTTGTTTCCTCTTAAGGTAGCCCTAGGCACAGACTGTTTAAAAGCACTTTCATTGAGAGGGGTTGCCAAGCTTCTAAGAAATAACGAGTTTCCGAAATATCAGCAAATATTTTTTCACCCAATCTTGATGATACTTGGTGGTAATGATCAGTACACAGATCCCATTTGGCTCACCAAATTTTGTTCTTCAAGGTTGAAGCGTTCGTCTACAGTAGCATTTTTTATATTCAGGTTCCACTCTGTTCTCTCATATATAGATAGATGAATTTGGAACTCTAAATCCAACATGGTTTGTAGTAGCTCTTTGAAACTTGAAAAAATAAAGGAGTTCTGAGTTTTGTCTCTATGGTTTGTTTCCTCTTCAAGTAGCCCTAGGCGCAGACTCGGGAAAAGCACTTTCATTGAGAGGGGTTGCCAAGCTTCTAAGAAATAACGAGTTTCCGAAGTACCAGCAAATATTTTTTCACCCAATCTTGATGATACTGGTTGCTAATGATCAGTACACAAATCCCACTTGGCTCACCAAATTGTGTTCTTCTAGGTTGAAGCGTTCGCCTACAGTAGAAGTTTTTATATTTAGGTTTCCCTCTGTTCTCTCCTATATAGATATATGAATTTGGAACTCTAAATCCAACATCGTTTGTAGTAGCTCTTTGAAACTTGACAAAATAAAGGAGTTCTCAGTTTTGTCTCTATGGTTTGTTTCCTCTTCAAGTATCCCTACTCACAGACTGTGGAAAAGCACTTTCATTGAGAGGGGTTGTCAAGCTTTTAAGAATTAACGAGTTTCCGAAATACCAGCAAAGATTTTTTCACCCAATCTTGATGATACTTGGTGGTAATGATCAGTACACAGATCCCACTTGGCTCACCAAATTTTCTTCTTCTAGGTTGAAGCGTTCGTCTACAGTAGCAGTTTTTATATTTAGGTTTCACTCTGTTCTCTCATATATAGATAGATGAATTTGGAACTCTAAATACAACATGGATTGTAGTAGCTCTTTGAAACTTGACAAAATAACGGAGTTCTAAGTTTTGTCTCTATGGTTTGTTTCCTCTTCAAGTAGCACTAGGCACACACTGTGGAAAAGCACTTTCATTGAGAGTGGTTGCCAAGCTTCTAAGAAATAACGAGTTTCTGAAATACCAGCAAATATTTTTTCACCCAATCTTGATGATACTTGTTGCTAATGATCAGTACACAAATCCCACTTGGCTCAACAAATTGTGTTCTGCTAGGTTGAAGCGTTCGTCTACAGTAGCCGTTTTTATATTTAGGTTTCTCTCTGTTCTCTCCTATATAGATAGATGAATTTGGAACTCTAAATCCAACATGGATTGTAGTAGCTCTTTGAAACTTGACAAAATGAAGAGTTCTGAGTTTTGTTTCTATGGTTTGTTTCCTCTTAAAGTAGCCCTAGGCACAGACTGTTTAAAAGCACTTTCATTGAGAGGGGTTGCCAAGCTTCTAAGAAATAACGAGTTTCCGAAATATCAGCAAATATTTTTTCACCCAATCTTGATGATACTTGGTGGTAATGATCAGTACACAGATCCCATTTGGTTCACCAAATTTTGTTCTTCAAGGTTGAAGCGTTCGTCTACAGTAGCATTTTTTATATTCAGGTTCCACTCTGTTCTCTCATATATAGATAGATGAATTTGGAACTCTAAATCCAACATGGTTTGTAGTAGCTCTTTGAAACTTGACAAAATAAAGGAGTTCTGAGTTTTGTCTCTATGGTTTGTTTCCTCTTCAAGTAGCCCTAGGCGCAGACTCGGGAAAAGCACTTTCATTGAGAGGGGTTGCCAAGCTTCTAAGAAATAACGAGTTTCCGAAGTACCAGCAAATATTTTTTCACCCAATCTTGATGATACTGGTGGCTAATGATCAGTACACAAATCCCACTTGGCTCACCAAATTGTGTTCTTCTAGGTTGAAGCGTTCGCCTACAGTAGAAGTTTTTATATTTAGGTTTCCCTCTGTTCTCTCCTATATAGATATATGAATTTGGAACTCTAAATCCAACATCGTTTGTAGTAGCTCTTTGAAACTTGACAAAATAAAGGAGTTCTCAGTTTTGTCTCTATGGTTTGTTTCCTCTTAAAGTAGCCCTAGGCACAGACTGTGGAAAGCACTTTCATTGAGATGGGTTGCCAAGCTTCGAAGAAATAACGAGTTTCCGAAATACCAGCAAATATTTTTTCACACAATCTTGTTGATACTTGTTGGTAATGATCAGTATACAAATCCCACTTGGCTCACCAAATTTTGTTCTTCTAGGTTGAAGCGTTCGTCTACAGTAGCAGTTTTTATATTTAGGTTTCTCTCTGTTCTCTCCTGTATAGATAGATGAATTTGGAACTCTAAATCCAACATGGTTTGTAGTAGCTCTTTGAAACTTGACAAAATAAAGGAGTTCTCAGTTTTGTCTCTATGGATTGTTTCCTCTTCAAGTAGCCCCAGGCACAGACTGTGGAAAAGCACTTTCATTGAGAGGGGTTGCCAAGCTTCTAAGAAATAACGAGTTTCCGAAATACCAGCAAATATTTTTTCACCCAATCTTGATGATACTTGGTGGTAATGATCAGTACACAAATCCCACTTGGCTCACCAAATTTTGTTCTTCTAGGTTGAAGCGTTCGTCTACAGTAGCAGTTTTTATATTTAGGTTTCACTCTGTTCTCTCATATATAGATAGATGAATTTGGAACTCTAAATCCAACATGGTTTGTTGTAGCTCTTTGAAACTTGACAATATAAAGGAGTTCTCACTTTTGTCTCTATGGTTTGTTTCCTCTTCAAGTAGCCCTAGGCACAGACTGTGGAAAAGCACTTTCATTGAGATGTGTTGCCAAGCTTCTAAGAAATAACGAGTTTCCGAAATACCAGCAAATATTTTTTCACACAGTCTTGTTGATACTTGGTGGTAATGATCAGTACACAAATCCCACTTGGCTCACCAAATTTTGGTCTTCTAGGTTGAAGCGTTCGTCTACAGTAGCAGTTTTTATATTTAGGTTTCTCTCTGTTCTCTCCTATATAGATAGATTAATTTGGAACTCTAAATCCAACATGGTTTGTAGTAGCTCTTTGAAACTTGACAAAATAAAGGAGTTCTCAGATTTGTCTCTATGGTTTGTTTCTTCTTCAAGTAGCCCCAGGCACAGACTGTGGAAAAGCACTTTCATTGAGAGGGGTTCCCAAGCTTCTAAGAAATAACGAGTTTCCGAAATACCAGCAAATATTTTTTCACCCAATCTTGATGATACTTGGTGGTCATGATCAGTACACAAATCCCACTTGGCTCACTAAATTTTGTTCTTCTAGGTTGAAGCGTTCGTCTCCAGTAGCAGTTTTTACATTTAGGTTTCACTCTGTTTTCTCATATATAGATAGATGAATTTGGAACTCTAAATCCAACATGGTTTGTAGTAGCTCTTTGAAACTTGACAAAATAAAGGAGTTCTCAGTTTTGTCTTAATGGATTGTTTCCTCTTCAAGTATCCCTACTCACAGACTGTGGAAAAGCACTTTCATTGAGAGGGGTTGTCAAGCTTTTAAGAATTAACGAGTTTCCGAAATACCAGCAAAGATTTTTTCACCCAATCTTGATGATACTTGGTGGGAATGATCAGTACACACATCCCACTTGGCTCACCAAATTTTGTTCTTCTAGTTTGAAGCGTTCGTCTACAGTAGTCGTTTTTATATTTAGGTTTCACTCTGTTCTCTCCTATATAGATAGATGAATTTGGAACTCGAATCCAACATGGTTTGTAGTAGCTGTTTGAAACTTGACAAAATAAAGGTGTTCTCAGTTTTGTCTCTATGGTTTGTGTCCTCTTCAAGTAGCCCTAGGCGCAGACTCTGGAAAAGCACTTTCATTGAGAGGGGTTGCCAAGCTTCTAAGAAATAACGAGTTTCCGAAGTACCAGCAAATATTTTTTCACCCAATCTTGATGATACTTGTTGCTAATGATCAGTACACAAATCCCACTTGGCTCAACAAATTGTGTTCTGCTAGGTTGAAGCGTTCGCCTACAGTAGCAGTTTTTATATTTAGGTTTCCCTCTGTTCTCTCCTATATAGATATATGAATTTGGAACTCTAAATCCAACATGGTTTGTAGTAGCTCTTTGAAACTTGACAAAATAAAGGAGTTCTCAGTTTTGTCTCTATGGTTTGTTTCTTCTTCAAGTAGCCCTAGGCACAGACTGTGGAAAAGCACGTTCATTGAGAGAGTTTGCCAAGCTTCTAAGAAATTACAAGTTTCCGAAATACCAGCAAATATTTTTTCACCCAATCTTGATGATACTTGGTGGTAATGATCAGTACAAAAATCCTAATTGGCTCACCAAATTTTGTTCTTCTAGGTTAAAGCGTTCGTCTACAGTAGCAGTTTTTATATTTAGGTTTCTCTCTGTTCTCTCCTATATAGATAGATGAATTTGGAACTCTAAATCCAACATGGATTGTAGTAGCTCTTTGAAACTTGACAAAATGAAGAGTTCTGAGTTTTGTTTCTATGGTTTGTTTCCTCTTAAAGTAGCCCTAGGCACAGACTGTTTAAAAGCACTTTCATTGAGAGGGGTTGCCAAGCTTCTAAGAAATAACGAGTTTCCGAAATATCAGCAAATATTTTTTCACCCAATCTTGATGATACTTGGTGGTAATGATCAGTACACAGATCCCATTTGGCTCACCAAATTTTGTTCTTCAAGGTTGAAGCGTTCGTCTACAGTAGCATTTTTTATATTCAGGTTCCACTCTGTTCTCTCATATATAGATAGATGAATTTGGAACTCTAAATCCAACATGGTTTGTAGTAGCTCTTTGAAACTTGAAAAAATAAAGGAGTTCTGAGTTTTGTCTCTATGGTTTGTTTCCTCTTCAAGTAGCCCTAGGCGCAGACTCGGGAAAAGCACTTTCATTGAGAGGGGTTGCCAAGCTTCTAAGAAATAACGAGTTTCCGAAGTACCAGCAAATATTTTTTCACCCAATCTTGATGATACTGGTTGCTAATGATCAGTACACAAATCCCACTTGGCTCACCAAATTGTGTTCTTCTAGGTTGAAGCGTTCGCCTACAGTAGAAGTTTTTATATTTAGGTTTCCCTCTGTTCTCTCCTATATAGATATATGAATTTGGAACTCTAAATCCAACATCGTTTGTAGTAGCTCTTTGAAACTTGACAAAATAAAGGAGTTCTCAGTTTTGTCTCTATGGTTTGTTTCCTCTTCAAGTATCCCTACTCACAGACTGTGGAAAAGCACTTTCATTGAGAGGGGTTGTCAAGCTTTTAAGAATTAACGAGTTTCCGAAATACCAGCAAAGATTTTTTCACCCAATCTTGATGATACTTGGTGGTAATGATCAGTACACAGATCCCACTTGGCTCACCAAATTTTCTTCTTCTAGGTTGAAGCGTTCGTCTACAGTAGCAGTTTTTATATTTAGGTTTCACTCTGTTCTCTCATATATAGATAGATGAATTTGGAACTCTAAATACAACATGGATTGTAGTAGCTCTTTGAAACTTGACAAAATAACGGAGTTCTAAGTTTTGTCTCTATGGTTTGTTTCCTCTTCAAGTAGCACTAGGCACACACTGTGGAAAAGCACTTTCATTGAGAGTGGTTGCCAAGCTTCTAAGAAATAACGAGTTTCTGAAATACCAGCAAATATTTTTTCACCCAATCTTGATGATACTTGTTGCTAATGATCAGTACACAAATCCCACTTGGCTCACCAATTTTGTTCTTCTAGGTTGAAGCGTTCGTCTACAGTAGCAATTTTTATATTTAGGTTTCACTCTGTTCTCTCATATATAGATAGATGAATTTGGAACTCTAAATCCAACATGGTTTGTAGTAGCTCTTTGAAACTTGACAAAATAAAGGAGTTCTGAGTTTTGTCTCTATGGTTTGTTCCCTCTTCAAGAGGCCTAGGCACAGACTGTGGAAAAGAACTTTAATCGAGAAGGGTTGCCAAGCTTCTAGAAATAAGGAGTTTCCGAAATGCCAGCAAATATTTTTTCACCCAATCTTGATGATACATGTTGCTAAAGATCAGTACACAGATCCCACTTGGCTCCACCAATTTTGTTCTTCTAGGTTGAAGCGTTCGACTACAGTAGCAGTTTTTATATTTAGATTTCACTCTGTTCTCTCATATATAGATAGATGAATTTGGAACTCTAAATCCAACATGGTTTGTAGTAGCTCTATGAAACTTGACAAAATAAAGGAGTTCTGAGAATTGTCTCTATGGTTTGTTTCCTCTTCAAATAGCCCTAGGCACAGACTGTGGAAAACCACTTTCATTGAGAGGTGTTGCCAAGCTTCTAAGACTTAACGAGTTTCCGAAATTCCAGCAAAGATTTTTTCACCCAATCTTGATGATACTTGGTGGGAATGATCAGTACACAGATCCCACTTGGCTCACCAAATTTTGTTCTTCTAGTTTGAATCGTTCGTCTACAGTAGTCGTTTTTATATTTAGGTTTCACTCTGTTCTCTCCTATATAGATAGATGAATTTGGAACTCGAATCCAACATGGTTTGTAGTAGCTGTTTGAAACTTGACAAAATAAAGGTGTTCTCAGTTTTGTCTCTATGGTTTGTGTCCTCTTCAAGTAGCCCTAGGCGCAGACTCTGGAAAAGCACTTTCATTGAGAGGGGTTGCCAAGCTTCTAAGAAATAACGAGTTTCCGAAGTACCAGCAAATATTTTTTCACCCAATCTTGATGATACTTGTTGCTAATGATCAGTACACAAATCCCACTTGGCTCAACAAATTGTGTTCTGCTAGGTTGAAGCGTTCGCCTACAGTAGCAGTTTTTATATTTAGGTTTCCCTCTGTTCTCTCCTATATAGATATATGAATTTGGAACTCTAAATCCAACATGGTTTGTAGTAGCTCTTTGAAACTTGACAAAATAAAGGAGTTCTCAGTTTTGTCTCTATGGTTTGTTTCTTCTTCAAGTAGCCCTAGGCACAGACTGTGGAAAAGCACGTTCATTGAGAGAGTTTGCCAAGCTTCTAAGAAATTACAAGTTTCCGAAATACCAGCAAATATTTTTTCACCCAATCTTGATGATACTTGGTGGTAATGATCAGTACAAAAATCCTAATTGGCTCACCAAATTTTGTTCTTCTAGGTTAAAGCGTTCGTCTACAGTAGCAGTTTTTATATTTAGGTTTCTCTCTGTTCTCTCCTATATAGATAGATGAATTTGGAACTCTAAATCCAACATGGATTGTAGTAGCTCTTTGAAACTTGACAAAATGAAGAGTTCTGAGTTTTGTTTCTATGGTTTGTTTCCTCTTAAAGTAGCCCTAGGCACAGACTGTTTAAAAGCACTTTCATTGAGAGGGGTTGCCAAGCTTCTAAGAAATAACGAGTTTCCGAAATATCAGCAAATATTTTTTCACCCAATCTTGATGATACTTGGTGGTAATGATCAGTACACAGATCCCATTTGGCTCACCAAATTTTGTTCTTCAAGGTTGAAGCGTTCGTCTACAGTAGCATTTTTTATATTCAGGTTCCACTCTGTTCTCTCATATATAGATAGATGAATTTGGAACTCTAAATCCAACATGGTTTGTAGTAGCTCTTTGAAACTTGAAAAAATAAAGGAGTTCTGAGTTTTGTCTCTATGGTTTGTTTCCTCTTCAAGTAGCCCTAGGCGCAGACTCGGGAAAAGCACTTTCATTGAGAGGGGTTGCCAAGCTTCTAAGAAATAACGAGTTTCCGAAGTACCAGCAAATATTTTTTCACCCAATCTTGATGATACTGGTTGCTAATGATCAGTACACAAATCCCACTTGGCTCACCAAATTGTGTTCTTCTAGGTTGAAGCGTTCGCCTACAGTAGAAGTTTTTATATTTAGGTTTCCCTCTGTTCTCTCCTATATAGATATATGAATTTGGAACTCTAAATCCAACATCGTTTGTAGTAGCTCTTTGAAACTTGACAAAATAAAGGAGTTCTCAGTTTTGTCTCTATGGTTTGTTTCCTCTTCAAGTATCCCTACTCACAGACTGTGGAAAAGCACTTTCATTGAGAGGGGTTGTCAAGCTTTTAAGAATTAACGAGTTTCCGAAATACCAGCAAAGATTTTTTCACCCAATCTTGATGATACTTGGTGGTAATGATCAGTACACAGATCCCACTTGGCTCACCAAATTTTCTTCTTCTAGGTTGAAGCGTTCGTCTACAGTAGCAGTTTTTATATTTAGGTTTCACTCTGTTCTCTCATATATAGATAGATGAATTTGGAACTCTAAATACAACATGGATTGTAGTAGCTCTTTGAAACTTGACAAAATAACGGAGTTCTAAGTTTTGTCTCTATGGTTTGTTTCCTCTTCAAGTAGCACTAGGCACACACTGTGGAAAAGCACTTTCATTGAGAGTGGTTGCCAAGCTTCTAAGAAATAACGAGTTTCTGAAATACCAGCAAATATTTTTTCACCCAATCTTGATGATACTTGTTGCTAATGATCAGTACACAAATCCCACTTGGCTCACCAATTTTGTTCTTCTAGGTTGAAGCGTTCGTCTACAGTAGCAATTTTTATATTTAGGTTTCACTCTGTTCTCTCATATATAGATAGATGAATTTGGAACTCTAAATCCAACATGGTTTGTAGTAGCTCTTTGAAACTTGACAAAATAAAGGAGTTCTGAGTTTTGTCTCTATGGTTTGTTCCCTCTTCAAGAGGCCTAGGCACAGACTGTGGAAAAGAACTTTAATCGAGAAGGGTTGCCAAGCTTCTAGAAATAAGGAGTTTCCGAAATGCCAGCAAATATTTTTTCACCCAATCTTGATGATACATGTTGCTAAAGATCAGTACACAGATCCCACTTGGCTCCACCAATTTTGTTCTTCTAGGTTGAAGCGTTCGACTACAGTAGCAGTTTTTATATTTAGATTTCACTCTGTTCTCTCATATATAGATAGATGAATTTGGAACTCTAAATCCAACATGGTTTGTAGTAGCTCTATGAAACTTGACAAAATAAAGGAGTTCTGAGAATTGTCTCTATGGTTTGTTTCCTCTTCAAATAGCCCTAGGCACAGACTGTGGAAAACCACTTTCATTGAGAGGTGTTGCCAAGCTTCTAAGACTTAACGAGTTTCCGAAATTCCAGCAAAGATTTTTTCACCCAATCTTGATGATACTTGGTGGGAATGATCAGTACACAGATCCCACTTGGCTCACCAAATTTTGTTCTTCTAGTTTGAATCGTTCGTCTACAGTAGTCGTTTTTATATTTAGGTTTCACTCTGTTCTCTCATATATAGATAGATGAATTTGGAACTCTAATCCAACATGGTTTGTAGTAACTCTTTGAAACTTGACAAAATAAAGAAGTTCTCAGTTTTGTCTCTATGGTTTGTGTCCTCTTCAAGTAGCCCTAGGCGCAGACTCCGGAAAAGCACTTGCATTGAGAGGGGTTGCCAAGCTTCTAAGAAATAACGAGTTTCCGAAGTACCAGCAAATATTTTATCACCCAATCTTGATGATACTGGTTGCTAATGATCAGTACACAAATCCCACTTGGCTCACCAAATTGTGTTCTTCTAGGTTGAAGCGTTCGCCTACAGTAGAAGTTTTTATATTTAGGTTTCCCTCTGTTCTCTCCTATATAGATATATGAATTTGGAACTCTAAATCCAGCATCGTTTGTAGTAGCTCTTTGAAACTTGACAAAATAAAGGAGTTCTCAGTTTTGTCTCTATGGTTTCTTTCCTCTTCAAGTATCCCTACGCACAGACTGTGGAAAAGCACTTTCATTGAGAGGGGTTGTCAAGCTTTTAAGAAATAACGAGTTTCCAAAATACCAGCCAATATTTTTTCACCCAATCTTGATGATACTTGGTGGTAATGATCAGTACACAGATCCCACTTGGCTCACCAAATTTTCTTCTTCTAGGTTGAAGCGTTCGTCTACAGTAGCAGTTTTTATATTTAGGTTTCACTCTGTTCTCTCATATATAGATAGATGAATTTGGAACTCTAAATACAACATGGATTGTAGTAGCTCTTTGAAACTTGACAAAACAACGGAGTTCTCAGTTTTGTCTCTATGGTTTGTTTCCTCTTCAAGTAGCACTAGGCACACACTGTGGAAAAGCACTTTCATTGAGAGGGGTTGCCAAGCTTCTAAGAAATAACGAGTTTCTGAAATACCAGCAAATATTTTTTCACCCAATCTTGATGATACTTGTTGCTAATGATCAGTACACAAATCCCACTTGGCTCACCAAATTGTGTTCTTCTAGGTTGAAGCGTTCGCCTACAGTAGATGTTTTTATATTTAGGTTTCCCTCTGTTCTCTCCTATATAGATATATGAATTTGGAACTCTAAATCCAACATCGTTTGTAGTAGCTCTTTGAAACTTGACAAAATAAAGGAGTTCTCAGTTTTGTCTCTATGGTTTGTTTCCTCTTCAAGTATCCCTACTCACAGACTGTGGAAAAGCACTTTCATTGAGAGGGGTTGTCAAGCTTTTAAGAATTAACGAGTTTCCGAAATACCAGCAAAGATTTTTTCACCCAATCTTGATGATACTTGGTGGTAATGATCAGTACACAGATCCCACTTGGCTCACCAAATTTTCTTCTTCTAGGTTGAAGCGTTCGTCTACAGTAGCAGTTTTTATATTTAGGTTTCACTCTGTTCTCTCATATATAGATAGATGAATTTGGAACTCTAAATACAACATGGATTGTAGTAGCTCTTTGAAACTTGACAAAATAACGGAGTTCTCAGTTTTGTCTCTATGGTTTGTTTCCTCTTCAAGTAGCACTAGGCACACACTGTGGAAAAGCACTTTCATTGAGAGGGGTTGCCAAGCTTCTAAGAAATAACGAGTTTCTGAAATACCAGCAAATATTTTTTCACCCAATCTTGATGATACTTGTTGCTAATGATCAGTACACAAATCCCACTTGGCTCACCAATTTTGTTCTTCTAGGTTGAAGCGTTCGTCTACAGTAGCAATTTTTATATTTAGGTTTCACTCTGTTCTCTCATATATAGATAGATGAATTTGGAACTCTAAATCCAACATGGTTTGTAGTAGCTCTTTGAAACTTGACAAAATAAAGGAGTTCTCAGTTTTGTCTCTATGGTTTGTTTCCTCTTCAAGTAGCCCTAGGCACAGACTGTGGAAAAGCACTTTCATTGAGAGGGGTTGCCAAGCTTCTAAGAAATAACGAGTTTCCAAAATACCAGCCAATAGTTTTTCACCCAATCTTGATGATACTTGGTGGGAATGATCAGCACACAAATCCCACTTGGCTCACCAAATTTTGTTCTTCTAGGTTGAAGCGTTCGTCTACAGTAGCAGTTTTTATATTTAGGTTTCACTCTGTTCTCTCATATATAGATAGATGAATTTGGAACTCTAAATCCAACATGGTTTGTAGTAGCTCTTTGAAACTTGACAAAATAAAGAGTTCTGAGTTTTGTTTCTATGGTTTGTTTCCTCTTAAATTAGCCCTAGGCACAGACTGTGGAAAAGCACTTTCATTGAGAGGGGTTGCCAAGCTTCTAAGAAATAACGAGTTTCCGAAATATCAGCAAATATTTTTTCACCCAATCTTGATGATACTTGGTGGGAATGATCAGTACACAGTAACAACTTGGCTCACCAAATTTTGTTCCTCTAGGTTGAAGCAATCGTCTACAGTAGTCGTTTTTATATTCAGGTTCCACTCTGTTCTCTTATATATAGATAGATGAATTTGGAACTCTAAATCCAACATGGTTTGTAGTAGCTCTTGGAAACTTGACAAAATAAAGGAGTTCTCAGTTTTGTCGCTATGGTTTGTTTCCTCTTCAAGTAGCCCTAGGCAAGACTGTTGAAAAGCACTTTCATTTAGAGGGGTTGCCAAGCTTCAAAGAAATAACGAGTTTCCGAAATACCAGCAAATATTTTTTCACCCAATCTTGATGATACTTGGTGGTAATGATCAGTACACAAATCCCACTTGGCTCACCAAATTTTGTTCTTCTAGGTTGAAGCGTTCGTCTACAGTAGCAGTTTTTATATTTAGGTTTCACTCTGTTCTCTCCTGTATAGATAGATGAATTTGGAACTCTAATTCCAACATGGTTTGTAGTAGCTCTTTGAAACTTGACAAAATAAAGAGTTCTGAGTTTTGTCTCTATGGTTTGTTTCCTCTTCAAGTAGCCCTAGGCACAGACTGTGGAAAAGCACTTTCATTGAGAGAGTTTGCCAAGCTTCTAAGAAATTACAAGTTTCCGAAATACCAGCAAATATTTTTTCACCCAATCTTGATGATACTTGGTGGTAATGATCAGTACACAAATCCCACTTGGCTCACCGAATTTTGTTCTTCTAGGTTGAAGCGTTCGTCTACAGCAGCAGTTTTTATATTTAGGTTTCTCTCTGTTCTCTCCTATATAGATAGATGAATTTGGAACTCTAAATCCAACATGGATTGTAGTAGCTCTTTGAAACTTGACAAAATAAAGGAGTTCTCAGTTTTGTCTCTATGGTTTGTTTCCTCTTCAAGTAGACCTAGGCACAGACTGTGGAAAAGCACTTTCATTGAGATGGGTTGCCAAGCTTCTAAGAAATAACGTGTTTCCAAAATACCAGCAAATATTTTTTCACCCAATCTTGATGATACTTGGTGGTAATGATCAGTACTCAAGTCCCACTTGGCTCACCAAATTTTGTTCTTCTAGGTTGAAGCGTTCGTCTACAGTAGCAGTTTTTATATTTAGGTTTCTCTCTGTTCTCTCCTATATAGATAGATGAATTTGGAACTTTAAATCCAACATGGATTGTAGTAGCTCTTTGGAACTTGACAAAATAAAGGAGTTCTCAGTTTTGTCTCCATGGTTTGTTTCCTCTTCAAGTATCCCTAGGCACAGACTGTGGAAAAGCACTTTCATTGAGAGGGGTTGCCAAGCTTCTAAGAAATAACGAGTTTCTGAAATACCAGCAAATATTTTTTCACCCAATCTTGATGATACTTGGTGGGAATGATCAGTACACAGATCCCACTTGGCTCACCAAATTTTGTTCTTCTAGGTTGAAGCGTTCGTCTACAGTAGCAGTTTTTATATTTAGGTTTCACTCTGTTCTCTTATATATAGATAGAAGAATTTGGAACTCTAAATCCAACATGGATTGTAGTAGCTCTTTGAAACTTGACAAAATAAAGGAGTTCTCAGTTTTGTCTCTATGGTTTGTTTCCTCTTCAAGTAGACCTAGGCACAGACTGTGGAAAAGCACTTTCATTGAGAGGGGTTGCCAAGCTTCTAAGAAATAACGAGTTTCCGAAATACCAGCAAATATTTTTTCACCCAATCTTGATGATACTTGGTGGGAATGATCAGTACACAGATCCCACTTGGCTCACCAAATTTTGTTCTTCTAGGTTGAAGCGTTCGTCTACAGTAGCAGTTTTTATATTTAGGTTTCTCTCTGTTCTCTCATATATAGATAGATGAATTCGGAACTCTAAATCCAACATGGTTTGTAGTAGCTCTTTGAATCTTGACAAAATAAAGAGTTCTGAGTTTTGTTTCTGTGGCTTGTTTCCTCTTCATGTAGCCCTAGGCACAGACTGTGGAAAACCACTTTCATTGAGAGGGGTTGCCAAGCTTCTAAGAAATAACGAGTTTCCGAAATATCAGCAAATATTTTTTCACCCAATCTTGATGATACTTGGTGGTAATGTTCAGTACACAGTCCCCACTTGGCTCACCAAATTTTGTTCTTCTAGGTTGAAGCGTTCGTCTACAGTAGCCGTTTTTATATTTAGGTTTCACTCTGTTCTCTCATATATAGATAGATGAATTTGGAACTCTAAATCCAACATGGTTTGTAGTAGCTCTTTGAAACTTGACAAAATAAAGGAGTTCTGAGTTTTGTCTCTATGGTTTGTTTCCTCTTCAAGTAGCCCTAGGCGCAGACTCTGGAAAATAACTTTCATTGAGAGGGGTTGCCAAGCTTCTAAGAAATAACGAGTTTCCGAAGTACCAGCAAATATTTTTTCACCCAATCTTGATGATACTGGTTGCTAATGATCAGTACACAAATCCCACTTGGCTCACCAAATTGTGTTCTTCTACGTTGAAGCGTTCGCCTACAGTAGAAGTTCATATATTTAGGTTTACCTCTGTTCTCTCCTATATAGATATATGAATTTGGATCTCTAAATCCAAAATGGTTTGTAGTACCTCTTTGAAACTTGACAAAATAAAGGAGTTCTCAGTTTTGTCTCTATGGTTTGTTTCCTGTTCAATTAGCCCTAGGCCCAGACTGTGGAAAAGCACTTTCATTGAGAGGGGTTGCCAAGCTTCTAAGAAATAACGAGTTTCCGAAGTACCAGCAAATATTTTTTCACCCAATCTTGATGATAATTGTTGCTAATGATCAGTACACAAATCCCACTTGGCTCACCAAATTTTGTTCTTCTAGGTTGAAGCGTTCGTGTACAGTAGCAGTTTTTATATTTAGGATTCCCTCTGTTCTCTCCTGTATAGATAGATGAATTTGGAACTCTAAATCCAACATGGTTTGTGGTAGCTCTTTGAAACTTGACAAAATAAAGGAGTTCTCAGTTTTGTCTCTATGGATTGTTTCCTCTTCAATTAGCACCAGGCAAACACTGTGGAAAAGCACATTCAATGAGATGGCTTGCCAAGCTTCTAAGAAATAACGAGTTTCCGAAATACCAGCAAATATTTTTTCACCCAATCTTGATGATACTTGGTGGGAATGATCAGTAAACAGTTCCCACTTGGCTCACCAAATTTTGTTCTTCTAGGTTGAAGCGTTCGTCTACAGTAGCCGTTTTTATATATAGGTTTCACTCTGTTCTCTCATATATAGATAGATGAATTTGGAACTCTAAATCCAACATGGTTTGTAGTAGCTCTTTGAAACTTGACAAAATAAAGAGTTCTGAGTTTTGTTTCTATGGTTTGTTTCCTCTTCAAGTAGCCCTAGGCACAGACTGTGAAAACCACTTTCATTGAGAGGGGTTGCCAAGCTTCTAAGAAATAACGAGTTTCCGAAATATCAGCAAATATTTTTTCACCCAATCTTGATGATACTTGGTGGTAATGATCAGTACACAGTAAACACTTGGCTCACCAAATTTTGTTCTTCTAGGTTGAAGCGTTCGTCTACAGTAGTCGTTTTTATATTTAGGTTCCACTCTGTTCTCTCATATATAGATAGATGAATTTGGAACTCTAAATCCAACATGGTTTGTAGTAGCTCTTTGAAACTTGACAAAATAAAGGAGTTCTGAATTTTGTCTCTATGGTTTGTTTTCTCTTCAAGTAGCCCTAGGCGCAGACTCGGGAAAAGCACTTTCATTGAGAGGGGTTGCCAAGCTTCTAAGAAATAACGAGTTTCCGAAGTACCAGCAAATATTTTTTAACCCAATATTGATGATACTGGTTGCTAATGATCAGTACACAAATCCCACTTGGCTCCCCAAATTGTGTTCTTCTAGGTTGAAGCGTTGGCCTACAGTAGAAGTTTTTATATTTAGGTTTCCCTCTGTTCTCTCATATATAGATATATGAATTTGGAACTCTAAATCCAACATGGTTTGTAGTAGCCCTTTGAAACTTGACAAAATAAAGGAGTTCTGAGTTTTGTCTCAATGGTTTGTTTCCTCTTCAAGTAGCCCTAGGCACAGACTGTGGAAAAGCACTTTCATTGAGAGAGTTTGCCAAGCTTCTAAGAAATTACAAGTTTCCGAAATACCAGCAAATATTTTTTCACCCAATCTTGATGATACTTGGTGGTAATGATCAGTACACAAATCCCACTTGGCTCACCAAATTTTGTTCTTCTAGGTTGAAGCGTTCGTCTACAGTAGCAGTTTTTATATTTAGGTTTCTCTCTGTTCTCTCCTATATACGTAGATGAATTTGGAACTCTAAATCCAACATGGATTGTAGTAGCTCTTTGAAACTTGACAAAATAAAGGAGTTCTCAGTTTTATCTCTATGGTTTGTTTCCTCTTCAAGTATCCCTAGGCACAGACTGTGGAAAAGCACTTTCATTGAGAGGGGTAGCCAAGCTTCTAAGAAATAACGAAGTTTCCGAATTACCAGCAAATATTTTTT
This sequence comes from Callospermophilus lateralis, assembly GCF_048772815.1. NCBI lineage: Eukaryota > Metazoa > Chordata > Mammalia > Rodentia > Sciuridae > Callospermophilus > Callospermophilus lateralis. The sequence goes on from NW_027514004.1 coordinate 80,489, forward strand.
CACCCAATCTTGATGATACTTGGTGGTAATGATCAGTACACAGATCCCACTTGGCTCACCAAATTTTGTTCTTCTAGGTTGAAGCGTTCATCTACAGTAGCTGTTTTTATATTTAGGTTTCTCTCTGTTCTCTCCTATATAGATAGATGAATTTGGAACTCTAAATCCAACATGGATTGTAGTAGCACTTTGAAACCTGACAAAATAAAGGAGTTCTCAGTTTTGTCTCTATGGTTTGTTTCCTCTTCAAGGAGACCTAGGCATAGACTGTGGAAGCACTTTCATTGAGATGGGTTGCCAAGCTTCTAAGAAATAACGTGTTTCCAAAATACCAGCAAATATTTTTTCACCCAATCTTGATGATACTTGGTGGTAATGATCAGTACACAAATCCTACGTGGCTCACCAAATTTTGTTCTTCTAGGTTGAAGCGTTCGTCTACAGTAGCAGTTTTTATATTTAGGTTTCTCTCTGTTCTCTCCTATAAAAATAGATGAATTTGGAACTTTAAATCCAACATGGATTGTAGTAGCTCTTTGAAACTTGACAAAATAAAGGAGTTCTCAGTTTTTTCTCTATGGTTTGTTTCCTCTTCAAGTATCCCTAGGCACAGACTGTGGAAAAGCACTTTCATTGAGAGGGGTTGCCAAGCTTCTAAGAAATAACGAGTTTCCGAAATACCAGCAAATATTTTTTAACCCAATCTTGATGATACTTGGTGGTAATGATCAGTACACAGTACCCACTTGGCTCACCAAATTTTGTTCTTCTAGGTTGAAGCGTTCGTCTACAGTAGCCGTTTTTATATTTAGGTTTCACTCTGTTCTCTCATATATAGATAGATGAATTTGGAACTCTAAATCCAACATGGTTTGTAGTAGCTCTTTGAAACTTGACAAAATAAAGAGTTCTGAGTTTTGTTTCTATGGTTTGTTTCCTCTTCATGTAGCCCTAGGCACAGACTGTGGAAAAGCACTTTCATTGAGAGGGGTTGCCAAGCTTCTAAGAAATAACGAGTTTCCGAAGTATCAGCAAATATTTTTTCACCCAAACTTGATGATACTTGTTGAAAATGATCAGTACACAAATCCCACTTGGCTCACCAAATTTTGTTCTTCTAGGTTGAAGCGTTCGTCTACAGCAGCAGTTTTTATATTTAGGTTTCTCTCTGTTCTCTCCTATATAGATAGATGAATTTGGAACTTTAAATCCAACATGGATTGTAGTAGCTCTTTGAAACTTGACAAAATAAAGGAGTTCTCAGTTTTGTCTCTATGATTTGTTTCCTCTTCATGTAGCCCTAGGCACAGACTGTGGAAAAGCACTTTCATTGAGATGGGTTGCCAAGCTTCTAAGAAATAACGAGTTTCCGAAATACCAGCAAATATTTTTTCTCCCAATCTTGATGATACTTGGTGGGAATGATCAGTAAACAGTTCCCACTTGGCTCACCAAATTTTGTTCTTCTAGGTTGAAGCGTTCGTCTACAGTAGCAGTTTTTATATTTAGGTTTCACTCTGTTCTCTCATATATAGATAGATGAATTTGGAACTCTAAATCCAACATGGTTTGTAGTAGCTCTTTGAAACTTGACGAAATAAAGGAGTTCTGAGTTTTGTCTCTATGGTTTGTTTCCTCTTCAAGTAGCCCTAGGCGCACAATCTGGAAAAGCAATTTCATTGAGAGGGGTTGCCAAGCTTCTAAGAAATAACGAGTTTCCGAAGTACCAGCAAATATTTTTTCACCCAATCTTGATGATACTTGTTGCTAATGATCAGTACACAAATCCCACTTGGCTCACCAAATTGTGTTCTTCTAGGTTGAAGCGTTCGTCTACAGTAGCAGTTTTTATATTTAGGTTTCCCTCTGTTCTCTCCTGTATAGATAGATGAATTTGGAACTCTAAATCCAACATGGTTTGTAGTAGCTCTTTGAAACTTGACAAAATAAAGGAGTTCTCAGTTTTGTCTCTATGGATTGTTTCCTCTTCAATTAGCACTAGGCACACACTGTGGAAAAGCACTTTCTTTGAGAGGGGTTGCCAAGCTTCTAAGAAATAAGGAGTTTCTGAAATACCAGCAAATATTTTTTCACCCAATCTTGATGATCCATGTTGCTAATGATCAGTACAAAAATCCCACTTGGCTCACCAAAATTTGTTCTTCTAGGTTGAAGCGTTCGTCTACAGTAGCCGTTTTTATATTTAGGTTTCACTCTGTTCTCTCATATTTAGATAGATGAATTTGGAACTCTAAATCCAGCATGGTTTGTAGTAGCTCTTTGAAACTTGACAAAATAAAGAGTTCTGAGTTTTGTCTCTATGGTTTGTTTCCTCTTCAAGTAGCCCTAGGCACAGACTGTGGAAAACCACTTTCATTGAGAGGGGTTGCCAATCTTCTAAGAAATAACGAGTTTCCGAAATATCAGCAAATATTTTTTCACCCAATCTTGATGATACTTGGTGGTAATGATCAGTACACAGTACCCACTTGGCTCACCAAATTTTGTTCTTCTAGGTTGAAGCGTTCGTCTACAGTAGCAGTTTTTATATTTAGGTTTCACTCTCTTCTCTCATATATAGATAGATGAATTTGGAACTCTAAATCCAACATGGTTTGTAGTAGCTCTTAGAAACTTGACAAAATAAAGGAGTTCTCAGTTTTGTCTCTATGGTTTGTTTCCTCTTCAAATAGCCCTAGGCACAGACTGTGGAAAAGCAATTTCATTGAGAGGGGTTCCCAAGCTTCTAAGAAATAACGAGTTTCCAAAATACCAGCAAATATTTTTTCACCCAATCTTGATGATACTTGGTGGTAATGATCAGTACACAGATCCCACTTGGCTCACCAAATTTTCTTCTTCTAGGTTGAAGCGTTCGTCTACAGTAGCAGTTTTTATATTTAGGTTTCACTCTGTTCTCTCATATATAGATAGATGAATTTGGAACTCTAAATCCAACATGGTTTGTAGTAGCTCTTTGAAACTTGACAAAATAAAGGAGTTCTGAGTTTTTTTCTCTATGGTTTGTTTCCTCTTCAAGTAGCCCTAGGCGCAGACTCTGGAAAAGCACTTTCATTGAGAGGGGTTGCCAAGCTTCTAAGAAATAACGAGTTTCCGAAGTACCAGCAAATATTTTTTCACCCAATCTTGATGATACTGGTTGCTAATGATCAGTACACAAATCCCACTTGGCTCACCAAATTGTGTTCTTCAAGGTTGAAGCGTTCGCCTACAGTGGAAGTTTTTATATTTAGGTTTCCATCTGTTCTCTCCTATATAGATATATGAATTTGTAACTCTAAATCCAACATGGTTTGTAGTAGCTCTTTGAAACTTGACAAAATAAAGGAGTTCTCAGTTTTGTCTCTATGGTTTGTTTCCTCTTCAAGTAGCCCTAGGCACAGACTGTGGAAAAGCACTTTCATTGAGAGAGTTTGCCAAGCTTCTAAGAAATTACAAGTTTCCGAAATACCAGCAAATATTTTTTCACCCAATCTTGATGATACTTGGTGGTAATGATCAGTACACAAATCCCACTTGGCTCACCAAATTTTGTTCTTCTAGGTTGAAGCGTTCGTCTACAGTAGCAGTTTTTATATTTAGGTTTCTCTCTGTTCTCTCCTATATAGATAGATGAATTTGCAACTTTAAATCCAACATGGATTGTAGTAGCTCTTTGAAACTTGACAAAATAAAGGAGTTCTCAGTTTTGTCTCTATGGTTTGTTTCCTCTTCAAGTAGCCCTTGGCACAGACTGTGGAAAAGCACTTTCATTGAGATGGGTTGCCAAGCTTCTAAGAAATAACGAGTTTCCGAAATACCAGCAAATACTTTTTCACCCAATCTTGATGATACTTGGTGGGAATGATCAGTAAACAGTTCCCACTTGGGTCACCAAATTTTGTTCTTCTAGGTTGAAGCGTTCGTCTACAGTAGCAGTTTTTATATTTAGGTTTCACTCTGTTCTCTCATATATAGATAGATGAATTTGGAACTCTAAATCCAACATGGTTGTGTAGTAGCTCTTTGAAACTTGACAAAATAAAGAGTTCTGAGTTTTGTTTCTATGGTTTGTTTCCTCTTCAAGTAGCCCTAGGCACAGACTGTGGAAAACCACTTTCATTGAGAGGCGTTGCCAAGCTTCTAAGAAATAACGAGTTTCCGAAATATCAGCAAATATTTTTTCACCCAATCTTGATGATACTTGTTGGTAATGATCAGTACACAGTAACCACTTGGCTCACCAAATTTTGTTCTTCTATGTTGAAGCGTTCGTCTACAGTAGTCCGTTTTATATTTAGGTTCCACTCTGTTCTCTCATATATAGATAGATGAATTTGGAACTCTAAATCCAACATGGTTTGTAGTAGCTCTTTGAAACTTGACAAAATAAAGGAGTTCTGTGTTTTGTCTCTATGGTTTGTTTCCTCTTCAAGTAGCCCTAGGCGCAGACTCGGGAAAAGCACTTTCATTGAGAGGGGTTGCCAAGCTTCTAAGAAATAACGAGTTTCCGAAGTACCAGCAAATATTTTTTCACCCAATATTGATGATACTGGTTGCTAATGATCAGTACACAAATCCCACTTGGCTCCCCAAATTGTGTTCTTCTAGGTTGAAGCGTTGGCCTACAGTAGAAATTTTTATATTTAGGTTTCCCTCTGTTCTCTCATATATAGATATATGAAATTGGAACTCTAAATCCAACATGGTTTGTAGTAGCTCTTTGAAACTTGACAAAATAAAGGAGTTCTGAGTTTTGTCTCTATGGTTTGTTTCCTCTTCAAGTAGCCCTTGGCACAGACTGTGGAAAAGCACTTTCATTGAGAGAGTTTGCCAAGCTTCTAAGAAATTACAAGTTTCCGAAATAACAGCAAATATTTTTTCACCCAATCTTGATGATACTTGGTGGTAATGATCAGTACACAAATCCCACTTGGCTCACCAAATTTTGTTCTTCTAGGTTGAAGCGTTCGTCTACAGTAGCAGTTTTTATATTTAGGTTTCTCTCTGTTCTCTCCTATATACATAGATGAATTTGGAAATCTAAATCCAACATGGATTGTAGTAGCTCTTTGAAACTTGACAAAATAAAGGAGTTCTCAGTTTTGTAGCTATGGTTTGTTTTCTCTTCAAGTAGACCTAGGCACAGACTGTGGAAAAGCACTTTCATTGAGAGGGGTTGCCAAGCTTATAAGAAATAACGAGTTTCCGAAATACCAGCAAATATTTTTTCACCCAATCTTGATGATACTTGGTGGTAATGATCAGTACACAGATCCCACTTGGCTCACCAAATTTTGTTCTTCTACGTTGAAGCGTTCATCTACAGTAGCAGTTTTTATATTTACGTTTCTCTCTGTTCTCTCCTATATAGATAGATGAATTTGGAACTCTAAATCCAACATGGATTGTAGTAGCACTTTGAAACCTGACAAAATAAAGGAGTTCTCAGTTTTGTCTCTATGGTTTGTTTCCTCTTCAAGTAGACCTAGGCACAGACTGTGGAAGCACTTTCATTGAGATGGGTTGCCAAGCTTCTAAGAAATAACGGGTTTCCAAAATACCAGCAAATATTTTTTCACCCAATCTTGATGATACTTGGTGGTAATGATCAGTACACAAATCCTACGTGGCTCACATTTTGTTCTTCTAGGTTGAAGCGTTCGTTTACAGTAGCAGTTTTTATATTTAGGTTTCTCTCTGTTCTCTCCTATAAAGATAGATGAATTTGGAACTTTAAATCCAACATGGATAGTAGTAGCTCTTTGAAACTTGACAAAATAAAGGAGTTCTCAGTTTTGTCTCTATGGTTTGTTTCCTCTTCAAGTATCCCTAGGCACAGACTGTGGAAAAGCACTTTCATTGAGACGGGTTGCCAAGCTTCTAAGAAATAACGAGTTTCTGAAATACCAGCAAATATTTTTTCACCCAATCTTGATGATACTTGGTGGGAATGATCAGTACACAGATCCCACTTGGCTCACCAAATTTTCTTCTTCTAGGTTGAAGCGTTCGTCTACAGTAGCAGTTTTTATATTTAGGTTTCACTCTGTTCTCTCATATATAGATAGATGAATTTGGAACTCTAAATCCAACATGGTTTGTAGTAGCTCTTTGAAACTTGACAAAATAAAGAGTTCTGAGTTTTGTTTCTATGTTTTGTTTCCTCTTCATGTAGCCCTAGGCACAGACTGTGGAAAACCACTTTCATTGAGAGGGGTTGCCAAGCTTCTAAGAAATAACGAGTTTCCGAAATATCAGCAAATATTTTTTCACCCAATCTTGATGATACTTGGTGGTAATGATCAGTACACAGTACCCACTTGGCTCACCAATTTTGTTCTTCTAGGTTGAACCGTTCGTCTACAGTAGCCGTTTTTATATTTAGGTTTCACTCTGTTCTCTCATATATAGATAGATGAATTTGGAACTCTAAATCCAACATGGTTTGTAGTAGCACTTTGAAACTTGACAAAATAAAGAGTTCTGAGTTTTGTTTCTATGGTTTGTTTCCTCTTCATGTAGCCCTAGGCACAGACTGTGGAAGAGCACTTTCATTGAGAGTGGTTGCCAAGCTTCTAAGAAATAACGAGTTTCCGAAGTACCAGCAAATATTTTTTCACCCAATCTTGATGATACTTGTTGAAAATGATCAGTACACAAATCCCACTTGGCTCACCAAATTTTGTTCTTCTAGGTTGAAGCGTTCGTCTACAGTAGCAGTTTTTATATTTAGGTTTCCCTCTGTTTTCTCCTCTATAGATAGATGAATTTGGAACTCTAAATCCAACATGGTTTGTAGTAGCTCTTTGAAACTTGACAAAATAAAGGAGTTCTCAGTTTTGTCTCTATGGATTGTTTCCTCTTCAATTAGCACTAGGCACCCACTGTGGAAAAGCAATTTCATTGAGAGGGGTTGCCAAGCTTCTAAGAAATAACGAGTTTCTGAAATACCAGCAAATATTTTTTCACCCAATCTTGATCATACTTGTTGCTAATGATCAGTACACAAATCCCACTTGGCTCACCAAATTGTGTTCTGCTAGGTTGAAGCGTTCTCCTATAGTAGCAGTTTTTATATTTAGGTTTCCTTCTGTTCTCTCCTATATAGATATATGAATTTGGAACTCTAAATCCAACATTGTTTGTAGTAGCTCTTTGAAACTTGACAAAATAAAGGAGTTCTCAGTTTTGTCTCTATGGTTTGTTTCCTCTTCAAGTAGCCCTAGGCACAGACTGTGGAAAAGCACTTTCATTGAGAGAGTTTGCCAAGCTTCTAAGAAATTACAAGTTTCCGAAATACCAGCAAATATTTTTTCAAACAAATCTTGATGATACTTGGTGGTAATGATCAGTACACAAATCCCAATTGGCTCACCAAATTTTGTTCTTCTAGGTTGAAGCGTTCGTCTACAGTAGCAGTTTTTATATTTAGGTTTCCCTCTGTTCTCTCCTATATAGATAGATGAATTTGGAACTCTAAATCCAACATGGTTTGTAGTAGCTCTTTGAAACTTGACAAAATAAAGGAGTTCTCAGTTTTGTCTCTATGGTTTGTTTCCTCTTCAAGTAGCCCCAGGCACAGACTTGGAAAAGCACTTTCATTGAGAGAGTTTGCCAAGTTTCTAAGAAATTACAAGTTTCTGAAATACCAGCAAATATTTTTTCACCCAATCTTGATGATACTTGGTGGTAATGATCAGTACACAGATCCCACTTGGCTCACCAAATTTTGTTCTTCTAGGTTGAAGCGTTCGTCTACAGTAGCAGTTTTTATATTTAGGTTTCCCTCTGTTCTCTCATATATAGATAGATGAATTTGGAACTCTAAATCCAACATGGTTTGTAGTAGCTCTTTGAAACTTGACAAAATAAAGAGTTCTGAGTTTTGTTTCTATGGTTTGTTTCCTCTTCATGTAGCCCTAGGCACAGACTGTGGAAAAGCACTTTCATTGAGAGGGGTTGCCAAGCTTCTAAGAAATAACGAGTTTCTGAAGTACCAGCAAATATTTTTTCACCCAATCTTGATGATACTTGTTGAAAATGATCAGTACACAAATCCCACTTGGCTCACCAAATTGTGTTCTTCTAGGTTGAAGCGTTCGTCTACAGCAGCAGTTTTTATATTTAGGTTTCTCTCTGTTCTCTCCTATATAGATAGATGAATTTGGAACTTTAAATCCAACATGGAGTGTAGTAGCTCTTTGAAACTTGACAAAAAAAAGGAGTTCTCAGTTTTGTCTCTATGATTTGTTTCCTCTTCAAGTAGCCCTAGGCACAGACTGTGGAAAAGCACTTTCATTGAGATGGGTTGCCAAGCTTCTAAGAAATAACGAGTTTCCGAAATACCAGCAAATATTTTTTCTCCCAATCTTGATGATACTTGGTGGGAATGATCAGTAAACAGTTCCCACTTGGCTCACCAAATTTTGTTCTTCTAGGTTGAAGCGTTCGTCTACAGTAGCAGTTTTTATATTTAGGTTTCACTCTGTTCTCTCATATATAGATAGATGATTTTGGAACTCTAAATCCAACATGGTTCGTAGTAGCTCTTTGAAACTTGACGAAATAAAGGAGTTCTGAGTTTTGTCTCTATGGTTTGTTTCCTCTTCAAGTAGCCCTAGGCGCAGAATCTGGAAAAGCAATTTCATTGAGAGGGGTTGCCAAGCTTCTAAGAAATAACGAGTTTCCGAAGTACCAGCAAATATTTTTTCACCCAATCTTGATGATACTTGTTGCTAATGATCAGTACACAAATCCCACTTGGCTCACCAAATTGTGTTCTTCTAGGTTGAAGCGTTCGTCTACAGTAGCAGTTTTTATATTTAGGTTTCCCTCTGTTCTCTCCTGTATAGATAGATGAATTTGGAACTCTAAATCCAACATGGTTTGTAGTAGCTCTTTGAAACTTGACAAAATAAAGGAGTTCTCAGTTTTGTCTCTATGGATTGTTTCCTCTTCAATTAGCACTAGGCACACACTGTGGAAAAGCACTTTCTTTGAGAGGGGTTGCCAAGCTTCTAAGAAATAACGAGTTTCTGAAATACCAGCAAATATTTTTTCACCCAATCTTGATGATCCATGTTGCTAATGATCAGTACAAAAATCCCACTTGGCTCACCAAAATTTGTTATTCTAGGTTGAAGCGTTCGTCTACAGTAGCCGTTTTTATATTTAGGTTTCACTCTGTTCTCTCATATTTAGATAGATGAATTTGGAACTCTAAATCCAACATGGTTTGTAGTAGCTCTTTGAAACTTGACAAATAAAGAGTTCTGAGTTTTGTCTCTATGGTTTGTTTCCTCTTCAAGTAGCCCTAGGCACAGACTGTGGAAAACCACTTTCATTGAGAGGGGTGGCCAATCTTCTAAGAAATAACGAGTTTCCGAAATATCAGCAAATATTTTTTCACCCAATCTTGATGATACTTGGTGGTAATGATCAGTACACAGTACCCACTTGGCTCACCAAATTTTGTTCTTCTAGGTTGAAGCGTTCGTCTACAGTAGCCGATTTTATATTTAGGTTTCACTCTCTTCTCTCATATAGATAGATGAATTTGGAACTCTAAATCCAACATGGTTTGTAGTAGCTCTTAGAAACTTGACAAAATAAAGGAGTTCTCAGTTTTGTCTCTATGGTTTGTTTCCTCTTCAAATAGCCCTAGGCACAGACTGTGGAAAAGCAATTTCATTGAGAGGGGTTGCCAAGCTTCTAAGAAATAACGAGTTTCCAAAATACCAGCAAATATTTTTTCACCCAATCTTGATGATACTTGGTGGTAATGATCAGTACACAGATCCCACTTGGCTCACCAAATTTTGTTCTTCTAGGTTGAAGCGTTCGTCTACAGTAGCAGTTTTTATATTTAGGTTTCACTCTGTTCTCTCATATATAGATAGATGAATTTGGAACTCTAAATCCAACATGGTTTGTAGTAGCTCTTTGAAACTTGACAAAATAAAGGAGTTCTCAGTTTTTTTCTCTATGGTTTGTTTCCTCTTCAAGTAGCCCTAGGCGCAGACTCTGGAAAAGCACTTTCATTGAGAGGGGTTGCCAAGCTTCTAAGAAATAACGAGTTTCCGAAGTACCAGCAAATATTTTTTCACCCAATCTTGATGATACTGGTTGCTAATGATCAGTACACAAATCCCACTTGGCTCACCAAATTGTGTTCTTCTAGGTTGAAGCGTTCGCCTACAGTAGAAGTTTTTATATTTAGGTTTCCCTCTGTTCTCTCCTATATAGATATATGAATTTGTAACTCTAAATCCAACATGGTTTGTAGTAGCTCTTTGAAACTTGACAAAATAAAGGAGTTCTCAGTTTTGTCTCTATGGTTTGTTTCCTCTTCAAGTAGCCCTAGGCACAGACTGTGGAAAAGCACTTTCATTGAGAGAGTTTGCCAAGCTTCTAAGAAATTACAAGTTTCCGAAATACCAGCAAATATTTTTTCACCCAATCTTGATGATACTTGGTGGTAATGATCAGTACACAAATCCCACTTGGCTCACCAAATTTTGTTCTTCTAGGTTGAAGCGTTCGTCTACAGTAGCAGTTTTTATATTTAGGTTTCTCTCTGTTCTCTCCTATATAGATTGATGAATTTGGAACTTTAAATCCAACATGGATTGTAGTAGCTCTTTGAAACTTGACAAAATAAAGGAGTTCTCAGTTTTGTCTCTATGGTTTGTTTCCTCTTCAAGTAGCCCTAGGCACAGACTGTGGAAAAGCACTTTCAATGAGATGGGTTGCCAAGCTTCTAAGAAATAACGAGTTTCCGAAATACCAGCAAATATTTTTTCACCCAATCTTGATGATACTTGGTGGGAATGATCAGTAAACAGTTCCCACTTGGGTCACCAAATTTTGTTCTTCTAGGTTGAAGCGTTCGTCTACAGTAGCAGTTTTTATATTCAGGTTTCACTCTTTTCTCTCATATATAGATAGATGAATTTGGAACTCTAAATCCAACATGGTTTGTAGTAGCTCTTTGAAACATGACAAAATAAAGGAGTTCTGAGTTTTGTCTCTATGGTTTGTTTAATCTTCAAGTAGCCCTTGGCACAGACTGTGGAAAAGCAATTTCATTGAGAGGGGTTGCCAAGCTTCTAAGAAATAACGAGTTTCCAAAATACCAGCCAATAGTTTTTCACCAATCTTGATGATACTTGGTGGGAATGATCAGTACACAGATCCCACTTGGCTCACCAAATTTTGTTATTCTAGGTTGAAGCGTTCGTCTACAGTAGCCGTTTTTATATTTAGGTTTCACTCTGTTCTCTCATATATAGATAGATGAATTTGGAACTCTAAATCCAACATGGTTTGTAGTAGCTCTTTGAAACTTGACAAAATAAAGTGTTACGAGTTTTGTTTCTATGGTTTGTTTCCTCTTCAAGTAGCCCTAGGCACAGACTGTGGAAAACCACTTTCATTGAGAGGCATTGCCAAGCTTCTAAGAAATAACGAGTTTCCGAAATATCAGCAAATATTTTTTCACCGAATCTTGATGATACTTGGTGGTAATGATCAGTACACAGTAACCACTTGGCTCACCAAATTTTGTTCTTCTATGTTGAAGCGTTCGTCTACAGTAGTCGTTTTATATTTAGGTTCCACTCTGTTCTCTCATATATAGATAGATGAATTTGGAACTCTAAATCCAACATGGTTCGTAGTAGCTCTTTGAAACTTGACAAAATAAAGGAGTTCTGTGTTTTGTCTCTATGGTTTGTTTCCTCTTCAAGTAGCCCTAGGCGCAGACTCGGGAAAAGCACTTTCATTGAGAGGGGTTGCCAAGCTTCTAAGAAATAACGAGTTTCCGAAGTACCAGCAAATATTTTTTCACCCAATATTGATGATACTGGTTGCTAATGATCAGTACACAAATCCCACTTGGCTCCCCAAATTGTGTTCTTCTAGGTTGAAGCGTTGGCCTACAGTAGAAGTTTTTATATTTAGGTTTCCCTCTGTTCTCTCATATATAGATATATGAATTTGGAACTCTAAATCCAACATGGTTTGTAGTAGCTCTTGGAAACTTGACAAAATAAAGGAGTTCTGAGTTTTGTCTCTATGGTTTGTTTCCTCTTCAAGTAGCCCTTGGCACAGACTGTGGAAAAGCACTTTCATTGAGAGAGTTTGCCAAGCTTCTAAGAAATTACAAGTTTCCGAAATAACAGCAAATATTTTTTCACCCAATCTTGATGATACTTGGTGGTAATGATCAGTACACAAATCCCACTTGGCTCACCAAATTTTGTTCTTCTAGGTTGAAGCGTTCGTCTACAGTAGCAGTTTTTATATTTAGGTTTCTCTCTGTTCTCTCCTATATACATAGATGAATTTGGAAATCTAAATCCAACATGGATTGTAGTAGCTCTTTGAAACTTGACAAAATAAAGGAGTTCTCAGTTTTGTCTCTATGGTTTGTTTTCTCTTCAAGTAGACCTAGGCACAGACTGTGGAAAAGCACTTTCATTGAGAGGGGTTGCCAAGCTTCTAAGAAATAACGAGTTTCCGAAGTACCAGCAAATATTTTTTCACCCAATCTTGATGATACTTGTTGCTAATGATCAGTACACAAATCCCACTTGGCTCACCAAATTGTGTTCTTCTAGGTTGAAGCGTTCGTCTACAGTAGCAGTTTTTATATTTAGGTTTCCCTCTGTTCTCTCCTGTATAGATAGATGAATTTGGAACTCTAAATCCAACATGGTTTGTAGTAGCTCTTTGAAACTTGACAAAATAAAGGAGTTCTCAGTTTTGTCTCTATGGATTGTTTCCTCTTCAATTAGCACTAGGCACACACTGTGGAAAAGCACTTTCTTTGAGAGGGGTTGCCAAGCTTCTAAGAAATAACGAGTTTCTGAAATACCAGCAAATATTTTTTCACCCAATCTTGATCATACTTGTTGCTAATGATCAGTACACAAATCCCACTTGGCTCACCAAATTGTGTTCTGCTAGGTTGAAGCGTTCTTTTATAGTAGCAGTTTTTATATTTAGGTTTCCTTCTGTTCTCTCCTATATAGATATATGAATTTGGAACTCTAAATCCAACATTGTTTGTAGTAGCTCTTTGAAACTTGACAAAATAAAGGAGTTCTCAGTTTTGTCTCTATGGTTTGTTTCCTCTTCAAGTAGCCCTAGGCACAGACTGTGGAAAAGCACTTTCATTGAGAGAGTTTGCCAAGCTTCTAAGAAATTACAAGTTTCCGAAATACCAGCAAATATTTTTTCAAACGAATCTTGATGATACTTGGTGGTAATGATCAGTACACAAATCCCAATTGGCTCACCAAATTTTGTTCTTCTAGGTTGAAGCGTTCGTCTACAGTAGCAGTTTTTATATTTAGGTTTCCCTCTGTTCTCTCCTATATAGATAGATGAATTTGGAACTCTAAATCCAACATGGTTTGTAGTAGCTCTTTGAAACTTGACAAAATAAAGAGTTCTGAGTTTTGTTTCTATGTTTTGTTTCCTCTTCATGTAGCCCTAGGCACAGACTGTGGAAAACCACTTTCATTGAGAGGGGTTGCCAAGCTTCTAAGAAATAATGAGTTTCCGAAATATCAGCAAATATTTTTTCACCCAATCTTGATGATACTTGGTGGTAATGATCAGTACACAGTACCCACTTGGCTCACCAATTTTGTTCTTCTAGGTTGAACCGTTCGTCTACAGTAGCCGTTTTTATATTTAGGTTTCACTCTGTTCTCTCATATATAGAAAGATGAATTTGGAACTCTAAATTCAACATGGTTTGTAGTAGCTCTTTGAAACTTGACAAAATAAAGAGTTCTGAGTTTTGTTTCTATGGTTTGTTTCCTCTTCATGTAGCCCTAGGCACAGACTGTGGAAAAGCACTTTCATTGAGAGGGGTTGCCAAGCTTCTAAGAAATAACGAGTTTCCGAAGTACCAGCAAATATTTTTTCACCCAATCTTGATGATACTTGTTGAAAATGATCAGTACACAAATCCCACTTGGCTCACCAAATTGTGTTCTTCTAGGTTGAAGCGTTCGTCTACAGCAGCAGTTTTTATATTTAGGTTTCTCTCTGTTCTCTCCTATTTAGATAGATGAATTTGGAACTTTAAATCCAACATGGATTGTAGTAGCTCTTTGAAACTTGACAAAATAAAGGAGTTCTCAGTTTTGTCTCTATGATTTGTTTCCTCTTCAAGTAGCCCTAGGCACAGACTGTGGAAAAGCACTTTCATTGAGATGGGTTGCCAAGCTTCTAAGAAATAACGAGTTTCCGAAATACCAGCAAATATTTTTTCTCCCAATCTTGATGATACTTGGTGGGAATGATCAGTAAACAGTTCCCACTTGGCTCACCAAATTTTGTTCTTCTAGGTTGAAGCGTTCGTCTACAGTATCAGTTTTTATATTTAGGTTTCACTCTGTTCTCTCATATATAGATAGATGAATTTGGAACTCTAAATCCAACATGGTTTGTAGTAGCTCTTTGAAACTTGACGAAATAAAGGAGTTCTGAGTTTGGTCTCTATGGTTTGTTTCCTCTTCAAGTAGCCCTAGGCGCAGAATCTGGAAAAGCAATTTCATTGAGAGGGGTTGCCAAGCTTCTAAGAAATAACAAGTTTCCGAAGTACCAGCAAATATTTTTTCACCCAATCTTGATGATACTTGTTGCTAATGATCAGTACACAAATCCCACTTGGCTCACCAAATTGTGTTCTTCTAGGTTGAAGCGTTCGTCTACAGTAGCAGTTTTTATATTTAGGTTTCCCTCTGTTCTCTCCTGTATAGATAGATGAATTTGGAACTCTAAATCCAACATGGTTTGTAGTAGCTCTTTGAAACTTGACAAAATAAAGGAGTTCTCAGTTTTGTCTCTATGGATTGTTTCCTCTTCAATTAGCACTAGGCACACACTGTGGAAAAGCACTTTCTTTGAGAGGGGTTGCCAAGCTTCTAAGAAATAACGAGTTTCTGAAATACCAGCAAATATTTTTTCACCCAATCTTGATCATACTTGTTGCTAATGATCAGTACACAAATCCCACTTGGCTCACCAAATTGTGTTCTGCTAGGTTGAAGCGTTCTTTTATAGTAGCAGTTTTTATATTTAGGTTTCCTTCTGTTCTCTCCTATATAGATATATGAATTTGGAACTCTAAATCCAACATTGTTTGTAGTAGCTCTTTGAAACTTGACAAAATAAAGGAGTTCTCAGTTTTGTCTCATGGTTTGTTTCCTCTTCAAGTAGCCCTAGGCACAGACTGTGGAAAAGCACTTTCATTGAGAGAGTTTGCCAAGCTTCTAAGAAATTACAAGTTTCCGAAATACCAGCAAATATTTTTTCAAACGAATCTTGATGATACTTGGTGGTAATGATCAGTACACAAATCCCAATTGGCTCACCAAATTTTGTTCTTCTAGGTTGAAGCGTTCGTCTACAGTAGCAGTTTTTATATTTAGGTTTCCCTCTGTTCTCTCCTATATAGATAGATGAATTTGGAACTCTAAATCCAACATGGTTTGTAGTAGCTCTTTGAAACTTGACAAAATAAAGGAGTTCTCAGTTTTGTCTCTATGGTTTGTTTCCTCTTCAAGTAGCCCTAGGCACAGACTTGGAAAAGCACTTTCATTGAGAGAGTTTGCCAAGTTTCTAAGAAATTACAAGTTTCTGAAATACCAGCAAATATTTTTTCACCCAATCTTGATGATACTTGGTGGTAATGATCAGTACACAGATCCCACTTGGCTCACCAAATTTTGTTCTTCTAGGTTGAAGCGTTCGTCTACAGTAGCAGTTTTTATATTTAGGTTTCTCTCTGTTCTCTCCTATATAGATAGATGAATTTGGAACTCTAAATCCAACATGGTTTGTAGTAGCTCTTAGAAACTTGACAAAATAAAGGAGTTCTCAGTTTTGTCTCTATGGTTTGTTTCCTCTTCAAATAGCCCTAGGCACAGACTGTGGAAAAGCAATTTCATTGAGAGGGGTTTCCAAGCTTCTAAAAAATAACGAGTTTCCAAAATACCAGCAAATATTTTTTCACCCAATCTTGATGATACTTGGTGGTAATGATCAGTACACAGATCCCACTTGGCTCACCAAATTTTGTTCTTCTAGGTTGAAGCGTTCGTCTACAGTAGCAGTTTTTATATTTAGGTTTCACTCTGTTCTCTCATATATAGATAGATGAATTTGGAACTCTAAATCCAACATAGTTTGTAGTAGCTCTTTGAAACTTGACAAAATAAAGGAGTTCTGAGTTTTTTTCTCGATGGTTTCTTTCCTCTTCAATTAGCCCAAGGCGCAGACTCTGGAGAAGCACTTTCATTGAGAGGGGTTGCCAAGCTTCTAAGATATAACGAGTTTCCCAAGTACCAGCAAATATTTTTTCACCCAATCTTGATGATACTGGTTGCTAATTATCAGTACACAAATCCCACTTGGCACACCAAATTGTGTTCTTCTAGGTTGAAGCGTTCGTCTACAGTAGCAATTTTTATATTTAGGTTTCTCTCTGTTCTCTCCTATATAGATAGATGAATTTGGAACTCTAAATCCAACATTTATTGTAGTAGCTCTTTGAAACTTGACAAAATAAAGGAGTTGTGAGTTTTGTCTCTATGGTTTGTTTCCTCTTCAAGTAGCCCTAGGCGCAGACTCTGGAAAAGCACTTTCATTGAGAGGGGTTGCCAAGCTTCTAAGAAATAACGAGTTTCCTAAGTACCAGCAAATATTTTTTCACCCAATCTTGATGATACTGGTTGCTAATGATCAGTACACACATCCCACTTGGCTCACCAAATTGTGTTCTTCTAGGTTGAAGCGTTCGCCTACAGTAGAAGTTTTTATATTTAGGTTCCCCTCTGTTCTCTCCTATATAGATATATGAATTTGTAACTCTAAATCCAACATGGTTTGTAGTAGCTCTTTGAAACTTGACAAAATAAAGGAGTTCTCAGTTTTGTCTCTATGGTTTGTTTCCTCTTCAAGTAGCCCTAGGCACAGACTGTGGAAAAGCATTTTCATTGAGAGAGTTTGCCAAGCTTCTAAGAAATTACAAGTTTCCGAAATACCAGCAAATATTTTTTCACCCAATCTTGATGATACCTGGTGGTAATGATCAGTTCACAAATCCCACTTGGCTCACCAAATTTTGTTCTTCTAGGTTGAAGCGTTCGTCTACAGTAGCAGTTTTTATATTTAGGTTTCACTCTGTTCTCTCATATATAGATAGATGAATTTGGAACTCTAAATCCAACATGGATTGTAGTAGCTCTTTGAAACTTGACAAAATAAAGGAGTTCTAAGTTTTGTCTCTATGGTTTGTTTCCTCTTCAAGTAGCCCTAGGCACAGACTGTGGAAAACCACTTTCATTGAGAGGGGTTGCCAAGCTTCTAAGAAATAACGAGTTTCCGAAACACCAGCAAATATTTTTTCACCCAATCTTGATGATACTTGGTGCTAATGATCAGTACACAGATCCCACTTGGCTCACCAAATTTTGTTCTTCTAGGTTGAAGCGTTCGTCTACAGTAGCAGTTTTTATATTTAGGTTTCTCTCTGTTCTCTCCTATATAGATAGATGAATTTGGAACTCTAAATCCAACATGGATTGTAGTAGCTCTTTGAAACTTGACAAAATAAAGGAGTTGTGAGTTTTGTCTCTATGGTTTGTTTCCTCTTCAAGTAGCCCTAGGCGCAGACTCTGGAAAAGCACTTTCATTGAGAGGGGTTGCCAAGCTTCTAAGAAATAACGAGTTTCCGAAGTACCAGCAAATATTTTTTCACCCAATCTTGATGATACTGGTTGCTAATGATCAGTACACAAATCCCACTTGGCTCACCAAATTGTGTTCTTCTAGGTTGAAGCGTTCGCCTACAGTAGAAGTTTTTATATTTAGGTTTCCCTCTGTTCTCTCCTATATAGATACATGAATTTGGAACTCTAAATCCAACATGGATTGTAGTAGCTCTTTGAAACTTGACAAAATAAAGGAGTTGTGAGTTTTGTCTCTATGGTTTGTTTCCTCTTCAAGTAGCCCTAGGCGCAGACTCTGGAAAAGCACTTTCATTGAGAGGGGTTGCCAAGCTTCTAAGAAATAACGAGTTTCCGAAGTACCAGCAAATATTTTTTCACCCAATCTTGATGATACTTGGTGGTAATGATCAGTACACAGATCCCACTTGGATCACCAAATTTTGTTCTTCTAGGTTGAAGCGTTCGTCTACAGAAGTTTTTATATTTAGGTTTCCCTCTGTTCTCTCCTATATAGATATATGAATTTGTAACTCTAAATCCAACATTGTTTGTAGTAGCTCTTTGAAACTTGACAAAATAAAGGAGTTCTCAGTTTTGTCTCTATGGTTTGTTTCCTCTTCAAGTAGCCCTAGGCACAGACTGTGGAAAAGCACTTTCATTGAGAGAGTTTGCCAAGCTTCTAAGAAATTACAAGTTTCCGAAATACCAGCAATTTTTTTTTACCCAAACTTGATGATACTTGGTGGTAATGATCAGTACACAAATCCCACTTGGCTCACCAAATTTTGTTCTTCTAGGTTGAAGCGTTCGTCTACAGTAGCAGTTTTTATATTTAGGTTTCTCTCTGTTCTCTCCTATATAGATAGATGAATTTGGAACTCTAAATCCAACATGGATTGTAGTAGCTCTTTGAAACTTGACAAAATAAAGGAGTTCTCAGTTTTGTCTCTATGGTTTGTTTCCTCTTCAAGTAGCCCTAGGCACAGACTGTGGAAAAGCACTTTCATTGAGAGGGGTTGCCAAGCTTCTAAGAAATAACGAGTTTCCGAAATACCAGCAAATATTTTTTCACCCAATCTTGATGATACTTGGTGGTAATGATCAGTACACAGATCGCACTCGGCTCACCAAATTTTGTTCTTCTAGGTTGAAGCATTCGTCTACAGTCGCAGTTTTTATATTTAGGTTTCTCTCTGTTCTCTCCTATATAGATAGATGAATTTGGAACTCTAAATCCAACATGGATTGTAGTAGCTCTTTGAAACTTGACAAAATAAAGGAGTTGTGAGTTTTGTCTCTATGGTTTGTTTCCTCTTCAAGTAGCCCTAGGCGCAGACTCTGGAAAAGCACTTTCATTGATAGGGGTTGCCAAGCTTCTAAGAAATAACGAGTTTCCGAAGTACCAGCAAATATTTTTTCACCCAATCTTGATGATACTGGTTGCTAATGATCAGTACACAAGTCCCACTTGGCTCACCAAATTGTGTTCTTCTGGGTTGAAGCGTTCGCCTACAGTAGAAGTTTTTATATTTAGGTTTCCCTCTGTTCTCTCCTATATAGATATATGAATTTGTAACTCTAAATCCAACATGGTTTATAGTAGCTCTTTGAAACTTGACAAAATAAAGGAGTTCTCAGTTTTGTCTCTATGGTTTGTTTCCTCTTCAAGTAGCCCTAGGCACAGACTGTGGAAAAGCACTTTCATTGAGAGAGTTTGCCAAGCTTCTAAGAAATTACAAGTTTCCGAAATACCAGCAAATATTTTTTCACCCAATCTTGATGATACTTGGTGGTAATGATCAGTACACAAATCCCACTTGGCTCACCAAATTTTGTTCTTCTAGGTTGAAGCGTTCGTCTACAGTAGCAGTTTTTATATTTAGGTTTCTCTCTGTTCTCTCCTATATAGATAGATGAATTTGGAACTCTAAATCCAACATGGATTGTAGTAGTTCTTTGAAACTTGAAAAAATAAAGGAGTTCTCAGTTTTGTCTCTATGGTTTGTTTCCTCTTCAAGTAGCCCTAGGCACAGACTGTGGAAGCACTTTCATTGAGATGGGTTGCCAAGCTTCTAAGAAATAACGAGTTTCCGAAATACCAGCAAATATTTTTTCAACCAATCTTGATGATACTTGGTGGTAATGATCAGTACACAGATCCCACTTGGCTCACCAAATTTTGTTCTTCTAGGTTGAAGCGTTCGCCTACAGTAGAAGTTTTTATATTTAGGTTTAGCTCTGTTCTCTCCTATATAGATACATGAATTTGGAACTCTAAATCCCACATGGTTTGTAGTAGCTCTTTGAAACTTGACAAAATAAAGGAGTTCTCAGTTTTGTCTCTATGGTTTGTTTCCTCTTCAAATTGCCCTAGGCACAGACTGTGGAAAAGCAATTTCATTGAGAGGGGTTGCCAAGCTTCTAAGAAATAACGAGTTTCCATAATACCAGCAAATATTTTTTCACCCAATCTTGATGATACTTGGTGGTAATGATCAGTACACAAATCCCACTGGGCTCACCAAATTTTGTTCGTCTAGGTTGAAGCGTTCGTCTGCAGTAGCAGTTTTTATATTTAGGTTTCTCTCTGTTCTCTCCTATATAGATAGATGAATTTGGAACTTTAAATACAACATGGATTGTAGTAGCTCTTTGAAACTTGACAAAATAAAGGAGTTCTCAGTTTTGTCTCTATGGTTTGTTTCCTCTTCAAGTAGCCCTAGGAACAGACTGTGGAAAACCACTTTCATTGAGAGGGGTTGCCAAGCTTCTAAGAAATAACGAGTTTCCGAAATACCAGCAAATATTTTTTCACCCAATCTTGATGATACTTGGTGGTAATGATCAGTACACAGATCCCACTTGGCTCACCAAATTTTGTTCTTCTAGGTTGAAGCGTTCGTCTACAGTAGCAGTTTTTATATTTAGGTTTCACTCTGTTCTCTCATATATAGATAGATGAATTTGGAACTCTAAATCCAACATGGTTTGTAGTAGCTCTTTGAAACTTGACAAAATAAAGAGTTCTGAGTTTTGTCTCTATGGTTTGTTTCCTGTTCAATTAGCCCTGGGAACAGACTGTGGAAAACCACTTTCATTGAGGGGGTAGCCAAGCTTCTAAGAAATAACGAGTTTCCGAAATATCAGCAAATATTTTTTCACCCAATCTTGATGATACTGGTTGCTAATGATCAGTACAAAAATCCCACTTGGCTCACCAAATTTTGTTCTTCTAGGTTGAAGCGTTCGTCTACAGTAGCCGTTTTTATATTTAGGTTTCACTCTGTTCTCTAATATATAGATAGATGAATTTGGAACTCTAAATCCAACATGGTTTGTAGTAGCTCTTTGAAACTTGACAAAATAAAGGAGTTCTGAGTTTTGTCTCTATGGTTTGTTTCCTCTTCAAGTAGCCCTAGGCGCAGACTGTGGAAAAGCACTTTCATTGAGAGGGGTTGCCCAGCTTCTAAGAAATAACGAGTTTCCGAAGTACCAGCAAATATTTTTTCACCCAATCTTGATGATACTTGGTGGTAATGATCAGTACACAGATCCCACTTGGCTCACCAAATTTTGTTCTTCTAGGTTGAAGCGTTCGTCTACAGTAGCAGTTTTTATATTTAGGTATCTCTCTGTTCTCTCCTATATAGATAGATGAATTTGGAACTCTAAATCCAACATGGTTTGTAGTAGCTCTTTGAATCTTGACAAAATAAAGGAGTTCTCTGTTTTGTCTCTATGGTTTGTTTCCTCTTCAAGTAGCCCTAGGCACAGACTGTGGAAAAGCACTTTCATTGAGAGAGTTTGCCAAGCTTCTAAGAATTTACAAGTTTCCGAAATACCAGCAAATATTTTTTCACCCAAACTTGATGATACTTGGTGGTAATGATCAGTACACAGATCCCACTTGGATCACCAAATTTTGTTCTTCTAGGTTGAAGCGTTCGTCTACAGTAGCAGTTTTTATATTTAGGTTTCTCTCTGTTCTCTCCTATATAGATAGATGAATTTGGAACTCTAAATCCAACATGGATTGTAGTAGCTCTTTGAAACTTGACAAAATAAAGGAGTTCTCAGTTTTGTCTCTATGGTTTGTTTCCTCTTCAAGTAGCCCTAGGCACAGACTGTGGAAAAGCACTTTCATTGAGAGGGGTTGCCAAGCTTCTAAGAAATAACGAGTTTCCGAAATACCAGCAAATATTTTTTCACCCAATCTTGATGATACTTGGTGGTAATGATCAGTACACAGATCCCACTTGGCTCACCAAATTTTGTTCTTCTAGGTTGAAGCGTTCGCCTACAGTAGAAGTTTTTATATTTAGGTTTAGCTCTGTTCTCTCCTATATAGATACATGAATTTGGAACTCTAAATCCCACATGGTTTGTAGCAGCTCTTTGAAACTTGACAAAATAAAGGAGTTCTCAGTTTTGTCTCTATGGTTTGTTTCCTCTTCAAATAGCCCTAGGCACAGACTGTGGAAAAGCAATTTCATTGAGAGGGGTTGCCAAGCTTCTAAGAAATAACGAGTTTCCATAATACCAGCAAATATTTTTTCACCCAATCTTGATGATACTTGGTGGTAATGATCAGTACACAAATCCCACTTGGCTCACCAAATTTTGTTCGTCTAGGTTGAAGCGTTCGTCTACAGTAGCAGTTTTTATATTTAGGTTTCTCTCTGTTCTCTCCTATATAGATAGATGAATTTGGAACTTTAAATACAACATGGATTTTAGTAGCTCTTTGAAACTTCACAAAATAAATTAGTTCTCAGTTTTGACCCTATGGTTTGTTTCCTCTTCAAGTAGCCCTAGGCACAGACTGTGGAAAACCACTTTCATTGAGAGGGGATGCCAAGCTTCTAAGAAATAACGAGTTTCCGAAATACCAGCAAATATTTTTTCACCCAATCTTGATGATAATTGGTGGTAATGGTCAGTACACAGATCCCACTTGGCTCACCAAATTTTGTTCTTCTAGGTTGAAGCGTTCATTTACAGTAGCAGTTTTTATATTTAGGTTTCACTCTGTTCTCTCATATATAGATACATGAATTTGGAACTCTAAATCCCACATGGTTTGTAGTAGCTCTTTGAAACTTGACAAAATAAAGAGTTCTGAGTTTTGTCTCTATGGTTTGTTTCCTCTTCAATTAGCCCTAGGCACAGACTGTGGAAAACCACTTTCATTGAGGGGGTTGCCAAGCTTCTAAGAAATAACGAGTTTCCGAAATATCAGCAAATATTTTTTGACCCAATCTTGATGATACTGGTTGCTAATGATCAGTACACAAATCCCACTTGGCTCACCAAATTTTGTTCTTCTAGGTTGAAGCGTTCGTCTACAGTAGCCGTTTTTATATTTAGGTTTCACTCTGTTCTCTGATATATAGATAGATGAATTTGGAACTCTAAATCCAACATGGTTTGTAGTAGCTCTTTGAAACTTGACAAAATAAAGGAGTTCTGAGTTTTGTCTCTATGGTTTGTTTCCTCTTCAAGTAGCCCTAGGCGCAGACTCTTGAAAAGCACTTTCATTGAGAGGGGTTGCCCAGCTTCTAAGAAATAACGACTTTCCGAAGTACCAGCTAATATTTTTTCACCCAATCTTGATGATACTTGGTGGTAATGATCAGTACACAGATCCCACTTGGCGCACCAAATTTTGTTCTTCTAGGTTGAAGCGTTCGTCTACAGTAGCAGTTTTTATATTTAGGTATCTCTCTGTTCTCTCCTATATAGATAGATGAATTTGGAACTCTAAATCCAACATGGTTATTAGTAGCTCTTTGTAACTTGACAAAATAAAGGAGTTCTCTGTTTTGTCTCTATGGTTTGTTTCCTCTTCAAGTAGCCCTAGGCACAGACTGTGGAAAACCACTTTCATTGAGAGAGTTTGCCAAGCTTCTAAGAATTTACAAGTTTCCGAAATACCAGCAAATATTTTTTCACCCAAACTTGATGATACTTGGTGGTAATGATCAGTACACAGATCCCACTTGGATCACCAAATTTTGTTCTTCTAGGTTGAAGCGTTCGTCTACAGTAGCAGTTTTTATATTTAGGTTTCCCTCTGTTCTGTCCTGTATAGATAGATGAATTTGGAACTCTAAATCCATCATGGTTTGTAGTAGCCCTTTGAAACTTGACAAAATATAGGAGTTCTCAGTTTTGTCTCTATGGTTTGTTTCCTCTTCAATTAGCACTAGGCACACACTGTGGAAAAGCACTTTCATTGAGAGAGTTTGCCAAGCTTCTAAGAAATAACGAGTTTCTGAAATACCAGCAAATATTTTTTCACCCAATCTTGATGATACTTGTTGCTAATGATCAATACACAAATCCCACTTGGCTCACCAAATTTTGTTCTTCTAGGTTGAAGCGTTCGTCTACAGTAGTCGTTTTTATATTTATGTTTCACTCTGTTCTCTCATATATAGATAGATGAATTTGGAACTCTAAATCCAACATGTTTTGTAGTAGCTGTTTGAAACTTGACAAAATAAATGAGTTCTGAGTTTTGTCTCTATGGTTTGTTTCCTCTTCTAGTAGCCCTAGGTGCAGACTCTGGAAAAGCACTTTCATTGAGAGGGGTTGCCAAGCTTCTAAGAAATAACGAGTTTCCGAAGTACCAGCAAATATTTTTTCACCCAATCTTGATGATACTGGTTGCTAATGATCAGTACACAGATCCGACTTGGCTCACCAAATTTTGTTCTTCTAGGTTGAAGCGTTCGTCTACAGTAGCCGTTTTTATATTTAGGTTTCACTCTGTTCTCTCATATGTTTATAGATGAATTTGGAACTCTAAATCCAACATGGTTGTAGTAGCTCTTTGAAACTCGACAAAATAAAGAGTTCTGAGTTTTGTCTCTATGGTTTGTTTCCTCTTCAAGTAGCCCTAGGCACAGACTTTGGAAAACCACTTTCATTGAGGGGGTTGCCAAGCTTCTAAGAAATAACGAGTTTCCGAAATATCAGCAAATATTTTTTCACCCAATCTTGATGATACTGGTTGCTAATGATCAGTACACAAATCCCACTTGGCTCACCAAATTTTTTTCTTCTAGGTTGAAGCGTTCGTCTACAGTAGCCGTTTTTATATTTAGGTTTCACTCTGTTCTCTCATATATAGATAGATGAATTTGGAACTCTAAATCCAACATGGTTTGTAGTAGCTCTTTGAAACTTGACAAAATAAAGGAGTTCTGAGTTTTGTCTCTATGGTTTGTTTCCGATTCAAGTAGCCCTAGGCGCAGACTGTGGAAAAGCACTTTCATTGAGAGGGGTTGCCAAGCTTCTAAGAAATAACGAGTTTCCGAAATACCAGCAAATATTTTTTCACCCAAACTTGATGATACTTGGTGGTAATGATCAGTACACAAATGCCACTTGGCTCACCAAATTTTGTTCTTCTAGGTTGAAGCGTTCGTCTACAGTAGTCATTTTTATATTTATGTTTCACTCTGCTCTCATATATAGATAGATGAATTTGGAACTCTAAATCCAACATGTTTTGTAGTAACTGTTTGAAACTTGACAAAATAAAGGAGTTCTGAGTTTTGTCTCTATGGTTTGTTTCCTCTTCAAGTAGCCCTAGGTGCAGACTCTGGAAAAGCATTTTAATTGAGAGGGGTTGCCAAGCTTCTAAGAAATAACGAGTTTCCGAAGGTCCAGCAAATATTTTTTCACCCAATCTTGATGATACTGGTTGCTAATGATCAGTACACAGATCCCACTTGGCTCACCATATTTTGTTCTTCTAGGTTGAAGCGTTCGTCTACAGTAGCAGTTTTTATATTTAGGTTTCACTCTGTTCTCTCATATATAGATAGATGAATTTGGAACTCTAAATCCAACATGGTTTGTAGTAGCTCTTTGAAACTCGACAAAATAAAGAGTTTTGAGTTTTGTCTCTATGGTTTGTTTCCTCTTCAAGTAGCCCTAGGCACAGACTGTGGAAAACCACTTTCATTGAGAGGGGTTGCCAAGCTTCTAAGAAATAACGAGTTTCCGAAATATCAGCAAATATTTTTTCACCCAATCTTGATGATACTGGTTGCTAATGATCAGTACACAAATCCCACTTGGCTCACCAAATTTTGTTCTTCTAGGTTGAAGCGTTCGTCTACAGTAGCCGTTTTTATATTTAGGTTTCACTCTGTTCTCTCATATATAGATAGATGAATTTGGAACTCTAAATCCAACATGGAATGTAGTAGCTCTTTGTAACTTGACAAAAAAAAGGAGTTCTGAGTTTTGTCTCTATGGTTTGTTTCTTCTTCAAGTAGCCCTAGGCACAGACCTTGGAAAAGCACTTTCATTGAGAGGGGTTGCCAAGCTTCTAAGAAATAACGAGTTTCCGAAATACCAGCAAATATTTTTTCACCCAATCTTGTTGATACTGGTTGCTAATGATCAGTACACAAATCCCACTTGGCTCACCAAATTTTGTTCTTCTAGGTTGAAGCGTTCGTCTACAGTAGCCGTTTTTATATTTAGGTTTCACTCTGTTCTCTCATATATAGATAGATGAATTTGGAACTCTAAATCCAACATGGTTTGTAGTAGCTCTTTGAAACTTGACAAAATAAAGGAGTTCTGAGTTTTGTCTCTATGGTTTGTTTCCTCTTCAAGTAGCCCTAGGCGCAGACTGTGGAAAAGCACTTTCATTGAGAGGGGTTGCCAAGCTTCTAAGAAATAACGAGTTTCCGAAATACCAGCAAATATTTTTTCACCCAAACTTGATGATACTTGGTGGTAATGATCAGTACACAAATGCCACTTGGCTCACCAAATTTTGTTCTTCTTGGTTGAAGCGTTCGTCTACAGTAGTCATTTTTATATTTATATTTCACTCTGTTCTCTCATATATAGATAGATGAATTTGGAACTCTAAATCCAACATGTTTTGTAGTAGCTGTTTGAAACTTGACAAAATAAATGAGTTCTGAGTTTTGTCTCTATGGTTTGTTTCCTCTTCAAGTAGCCCTAGGTGCAGACTGTGGAAAAGCACTTTCATTGAGAGGGGTTGCCAAGCTTCTAAGAAATAACGAGTTTCCGAAATATCAGCAAATATTTTCTCACCCAATCTTGTTGATACTTGGTGGTAATGATCAGGTCACAGTACCCGCTTGGCTCACCAAATTATGTTCTTCTAGGTTGAAGCGTTCGTCTACAGTAGCAGTTTTTATATTTAGGTTTCACTCTGTTCTCTCATATATAGATAGATGAATTTGGAACTCTAAATCCAACATGGTTTGTAGTAGCTCTTTGTAACTTGACAAAATAAAGGAGTTCTGAGTTTTGTCTCTATGTTTTGTTTCCTCTTCAAGTAGCCCTAGGCGCAGACTGTGGAAAAGCACTTTCATTGAGAGGGGTTGCCAAGCTTCTAAGAAATAACGAGTTTCCCAAGTACCAGCAAATATTTTTTCACCCAATCTTGATGATACTGGTTGCTAATGATCAGTACACAAACCCCACTTGGCTCACCAAATTGTGTTCTTCTAGGTTGAAGCGTTCGCCTACAGTAGAAGATTTAATATTTAGGTTTCCCTCTGTTCTCTCC
>NW_027514005.1:0-58398 GCF_048772815.1 Callospermophilus lateralis
TGAGAACAGAGGGAAACCTAAATATAAAAACTGCTACTGTAGCCGAACGCTTCAAACTAGAAGAACAAAATTTGGTTAGCCCAGTGGGATTTGTGTACTGATCATGACCACCAAGTATCAACAAGATTGGGTGAAAAAATATTTGCTGGTATTTCGGAAACTCCTTATTTCTTAGAAGCTTGGGAACCCATCTCAATGAAAGTGCTTTTCCACAGTGTGTTCCTAGGGCTACTTGGAGAGGAAACAAACCATAGAGAAAAAACTGAGAACTCCTTTATTTTGTCAAGTTTCAAAGAGCTACTACAAACCATGTTGGATTTAGAGTTCCAAATTCATCTATCTAAATAGGACAGAACAGAGGGAAACCTAAATATAAAAACTGCTACTGTAAACGAACGCTTCAAACTAGAAGAACAAAATTTGATTAGCCAAGTGGGATTTGTGTACTGACCTTACCACCAAGTATCATCAAGATTGGGTGAAAAAATATTTGCTGGTATTTCGGAAACTCGTAATTTCTTAGAAGCTTGGCAACCCCTCTCAATGAAAGTGCTTTTCCACAGTGTGTGCATAGGGCTACTTGAAGAGGAAACAAAAAATAGAGACAAAACTGAGAACTCCTTTATTTTGTCAAGTTTCAAAGAGCTACTACAAACCATCTTGGATTTAGAGTCCAAATTCATCTATCTATATAGGAGAGAACAGAGGGAAACCTAAATATAAAAACTGCTACTGTAGACGAACGCTTCAACCTAGAAGAACAAAATTCGGTGAGCCAAGTGGGATTTGTGTACTGATCATTACCACCAAGTATCATCAAGATTGGGTGAAAAAATATTTGCTGGTATTTCTGAAACTCGTTATTTCTTAGAAGCTTGGCAACCCATCTCAATGAAAGTACTTTTCCTCACTCTGTGCCTAAGGCTACTTGAAGAGGAAACAAACCATAGAGACAAAACTGAGATTCGTTTCTTTTGTCAAGTTTCAAAGAGCTACTACAAACCATGTTGGATTTAGATTTCCAAATTCATCTATCTATATAGGAGAGAACACAGGAAAACGTAAATATAAAACTGCCTCTGTAGACGAGCGCTTCAAATTAGAAGAACAAAATTTGGTGAGCCAAGTGGGATTTGTGTACTGATCATTAGCATCAAGTATCATCAAGATTGGGTTAAAAAATATTTGCTGGTATTTCGGAAACTCGTTATTTCTTAGAAGCTTGGCAACCCCTTTCAATGAAAGTGCTTTTCCACAGTCTGTGCCTAAGGCTCCTTGAAGATTAAACAAACCATAGAGACAAAACTGAGAACTCCTTTATTTTGTCAAGTTTCCAAGAGCTACTACAAAACATGTTGGATTTAGAGTTCCAAATTCATCTATCTATATATGAGAGAACAGAGTAAAACCTAAATGTAAATACTGCTACTGTAGACGAATGCTTCAACCTAGAAGAACAAAATTTGTTGAGCCAAGTGGGATTTGTGTACTGATCATTACCATCAAGTATCATCAAGATTGGGTGAGAAAATATTTGCTGGTATTTCGGAAACTTGTAATTTCTTAGAAGCTTTGCAACCGCTCTCAATGAAAGTGCTTTTCCACAGTCTTTGAATAGGGCTACTTGAAGAGGAAACAAACCATATAGACAAAACTAGGAACGCCTTTATTTTGTCAAGTTTCAAAGAGCTACTACAAACCATGTTGGATTTAGAGTTCCAAATTCATCTATCTATATAGGAGAGAACAGAGGGAAACCTAAATATAAAAACTGCTACTGTAGACGAACGCTTCAACTTAGAAGAACAAAATTTGGTGAGCCAAGTGGGATTTGTGTACTGATCATTAGCAACAAGTATCATCAAGATTGGGTTAAAAAATATTTGCTGGTATTTCGGAAACTCGTTATTTCTTAGAAGCTTGGCAACCCCTCTCAATGAAAGTGCTTTTCCACAGTCTGTGCCTAAGGCTCCTTGAAGATTAAACAAACCATAGAGACAAAACTGAGAACTCCTTTATTTTGTCAAGTTTCAAAGAGCTACTACAAACCATGTTGGATTTAGATTTCCAAATTCATCTATCTATATAGGTGAGAACAGAGGGAAACCTAAATATAAAAACTGCTACTGTAGCCGAACGCTTCAAACTAGAAGAACAAAATTTGGTTAGCCCAGTGGGATTTGTGTACTGATCATGACCACCAAGTATCAACAAGATTGGGTGAAAAAATATTTGCTGGTATTTCGGAAACTCCTTATTTCTTAGAAGCTTGGGAACCCATCTCAATGAAAGTGCTTTTCCACAGTGTGTTCCTAGGGCTACTTGGAGAGGAAACAAACCATAGAGAAAAAACTGAGAACTCCTTTATTTTGTCAAGTTTCAAAGAGCTACTACAAACCATGTTGGATTTAGAGTTCCAAATTCATCTATCTAAATAGGACAGAACAGAGGGAAACCTAAATATAAAAACTGCTACTGTAAACGAACGCTTCAACCTAGAAGAACAAAATATGATGAGCCAAGTGGGATTTGTGTACTGACCTTACCACCAAGTATCATCAAGATTGGGTGAAAAAATATTTGCTGGTATTTCGGAAACTCGTAATTTCTTAGAAGCTTGGCA
Source organism: Callospermophilus lateralis (assembly GCF_048772815.1). Taxonomy (NCBI): domain Eukaryota; kingdom Metazoa; phylum Chordata; class Mammalia; order Rodentia; family Sciuridae; genus Callospermophilus; species Callospermophilus lateralis. The sequence goes on from NW_027514005.1 coordinate 2,624, forward strand.
ACCCCTCTCAATGAAAGTGCTTTTCCACAGTGTGTGCATAGGGCTACTTGAAGAGGAAACAAACCATAGAGACAAAACTGAGAACTCCTTTATTTTGTCAAGTTTCAAAGAGCTACTACAAACCATCTTGGATTTAGAGTCCAAATTCATCTATCTATATAAGAGAGAACAGAGGGAAACCTAAATATAAAAACTGCTACTGTAGACGAACGCTTCAACCTAGAAGAACAAAATTCGGTGAGCCAAGTGGGATTTGTGTACTGATCATTACCACCAAGTATCATCAAGATTGGGTGAAAAAATATTTGCTGGTATTTCTGAAACTCGTTATTTCTTAGAAGCTTGGCAACCCATCTCAATGAAAGTACTTTTCCTCACTCTGTGCCTAAGGCTACTTGAAGAGGAAACAAACCATAGAGACAAAACTGAGAATTCGTTTCTTTTGTCAAGTTTCAAAGAGCTACTACAAACCATGTTGGATTTAGATTTCCAAATTCATCTATCTATATAGGAGAGAACACAGGAAAACGTAAATATAAAACTGCCTCTGTAGACGAGCGCTTCAAATTAGAAGAACAAAATTTGGTGAGCCAAGTGGGATTTGTGTACTGATCATTAGCATCAAGTATCATCAAGATTGGGTTAAAAAATATTTGCTGGTATTTCGGAAACTCGTTATTTCTTAGAAGCTTGGCAACCCCTTTCAATGAAAGTGCTTTTCCACAGTCTGTGCCTAAGGCTCCTTGAAGATTAAACAAACCATAGAGACAAAACTGAGAACTCCTTTATTTTGTCAAGTTTCCAAGAGCTACTACAAAACATGTTGGATTTAGAGTTCCAAATTCATCTATCTATATATGAGAGAACAGAGTAAAACCTAAATGTAAATACTGCTACTGTAGACGAATGCTTCAACCTAGAAGAACAAAATTTGTTGAGCCAAGTGGGATTTGTGTACTGATCATTACCATCAAGTATCATCAAGATTGGGTGAGAAAATATTTGCTGGTATTTCGGAAACTTGTAATTTCTTAGAAGCTTTGCAACCGCTCTCAATGAAAGTGCTTTTCCACAGTCTTTGAATAGGGCTACTTGAAGAGGAAACAAACCATATAGACAAAACTAGGAACGCCTTTATTTTGTCAAGTTTCAAAGAGCTACTACAAACCATGTTGGATTTAGAGTTCCAAATTCATCTATCTATATAGGAGAGAACAGAGGGAAACCTAAATATAAAAACTGCTACTGTAGACGAACGCTTCAACTTAGAAGAACAAAATTTGGTGAGCCAAGTGGGATTTGTGTACTGATCATTAGCAACAAGTATCATCAAGATTGGGTTAAAAAATATTTGCTGGTATTTCGGAAACTCGTTATTTCTTAGAAGCTTGGCAACCCCTCTCAATGAAAGTGCTTTTCCACAGTCTGTGCCTAAGGCTCCTTGAAGATTAAACAAACCATAGAGACAAAACTGAGAACTCCTTTATTTTGTCAAGTTTCCAAGAGCTACTAAAAACCATGTTGGATTTAGATTTCCAAATTCATCTATCTATATAGGTGAGAACAGAGGGAAACCTAAATATAAAAACTGCTACTGTAGCCGAACGCTTCAAACTAGAAGAACAAAATTTGGTTAGCCCAGTGGGATTTGTGTACTGATCATGACCACCAAGTATCAACAAGATTGGGTGAAAAAATATTTGCTGGTATTTCGGAAACTCCTTATTTCTTAGAAGCTTGGGAACCCATCTCAATGAAAGTGCTTTTCCACAGTGTGTTCCTAGGGCTACTTGGAGAGGAAACAAACCATAGAGAAAAAACTGAGAACTCCTTTATTTTGTCAAGTTTCAAAGAGCTACTACAAACCATGTTGGATTTAGAGTTCCAAATTCATCTATCTAAATAGGACAGAACAGAGGGAAACCTAAATATAAAAACTGCTACTGTAAACGAACGCTTCAACCTAGAAGAACAAAATATGATGAGCCAAGTGGGATTTGTGTACTGACCTTACCACCAAGTATCATCAAGATTGGGTGAAAAAATATTTGCTGGTATTTCGGAAACTCGTAATTTCTTAGAAGCTTGGCAACCCCTCTCAATGAAAGTGCTTTTCCACAGTGTGTGCATAGGGCTACTTGAAGAGGAAACAAACCATAGAGACAAAACTGAGAACTCCTTTATTTTGTCAAGTTTCAAAGAGCTACTACAAACCATCTTGGATTTAGAGTCCAAATTCATCTATCTATATAAGAGAGAACAGAGGGAAACCTAAATATAAAAACTGCTACTGTAGACGAACGCTTCAACCTAGAAGAACAAAATTCGGTGAGCCAAGTGGGATTTGTGTACTGATCATTACCACCAAGTATCATCAAGATTGGGTGAAAAAATATTTGCTGGTATTTCTGAAACTCGTTATTTCTTAGAAGCTTGGCAACCCATCTCAATGAAAGTACTTTTCCTCACTCTGTGCCTAAGGCTACTTGAAGAGGAAACAAACCATAGAGACAAAACTGAGAATTCGTTTCTTTTGTCAAGTTTCAAAGAGCTACTACAAACCATGTTGGATTTAGATTTCCAAATTCATCTATCTATATAGGAGAGAACACAGGAAAACGTAAATATAAAACTGCTACTGTAGACGAGCGCTTCAAATTAGAAGAACAAAATTTGGTGAGCCAAGTGGGAATTGTGTACTGATCATTAGCAACAAGTATCATCAAGATTGGGTTAAAAAATATTTGCTGGTATTTCGGAAACTCGTTATTTCTTAGAAGCTTGGCAACCCCTCTCAATGAAAGTGCTTTTCCACAGTCTGTGCCTAAGGCTCCTTGAAGATTAAACAAACCATAGAGACAAAACTGAGAACTCCTTTATTTTGTCAAGTTTCCAAGAGCTACTACAAAACATGTTGGATTTAGAGTTCCAAATTCATCTATCTATATATGAGAGAACAGAGTAAAACCTAAATATAAAAACTGCTACTGTAGACGAATGCTTCAACCTAGAAGAACAAAATTTGTTGAGCCAAGTGGGATTTGTGTACTGATCATTACCATCAAGTATCATCAAGATTGGGTGAAAAAATATTTGCTGGTATTTCGGAAACTTGTAATTTCTTAGAAGCTTTGCAACCCCTCTCAATGAAAGTGCTTTTCCACAGTCTTTGAACAGGGCTACTTGAAGAGGAAACAAACCATAGAGACAAAACTGAGAACGCCTTTATTTTGTCAAGTTTCAAAGAGCTACTACAAACCATGTTGGATTTAGAGTTCCAAATTCATCTATCTATATAGGAGAGAACAGAGGGAAACCTAAATATAAAAACTGCTACTGTAGACGAACGCTTCAACTTAGAAGAACAAAATTTGGTGAGCCAAGTGGGATTTGTGTACTGATCATTAGCAACAAGTATCATCAAGATTGGGTTAAAAAATATTTGCTGGTATTTCGGAAACTCGTTATTTCTTAGAAGCTTGGCAACCCCTCTCAATGAAAGTGCTTTTCCACAGTCTGTGCCTAAGGCTCCTTGAAGATTAAACAAACCATAGAGACAAAACTGAGAACTCCTTTATTTTGTCAAGTTTCAAAGAGCTACTACAAACCATGTTGGATTTAGATTTCCAAATTCATCTATCTATATAGGTGAGAACAGAGGGAAACCTAAATATAAAAACTGCTACTGTAGCCGAACGCTTCAAACTAGAAGAACAAAATTTGGTTAGCCCAGTGGGATTTGTGTACTGATCATGACCACCAAGTATCAACAAGATTGGGTGAAAAAATATTTGCTGGTATTTCGGAAACTCCTTATTTCTTAGAAGCTTGGGAACCCATCTCAATGAAAGTGCTTTTCCACAGTGTGTTCCTAGGGCTACTTGGAGAGGAAACAAACCATAGAGAAAAAACTGAGAACTCCTTTATTTTGTCAAGTTTCAAAGAGCTACTACAAACCATGTTGGATTTAGAGTTCCAAATTCATCTATCTAAATAGGACAGAACAGAGGGAAACCTAAATATAAAAACTGCTACTGTAAACGAACGCTTCAACCTAGAAGAACAAAATATGATGAGCCAAGTGGGATTTGTGTACTGACCTTACCACCAAGTATCATCAAGATTGGGTGAAAAAATATTTGCTGGTATTTCGGAAACTCGTAATTTCTTAGAAGCTTGGCAACCCCTCTCAATGAAAGTGCTTTTCCACAGTGTGTGCATAGGGCTACTTGAAGAGGAAACAAACCATAGAGACAAAACTGAGAACTCCTTTATTTTGTCAAGTTTCAAAGAGCTACTACAAACCATCTTGGATTTAGAGTCCAAATTCATCTATCTATATAAGAGAGAACAGAGGGAAACCTAAATATAAAAACTGCTACTGTAGACGAACGCTTCAACCTAGAAGAACAAAATTCGGTGAGCCAAGTGGGATTTGTGTACTGATCATTACCACCAAGTATCATCAAGATTGGGTGAAAAAATATTTGCTGGTATTTCTGAAACTCGTTATTTCTTAGAAGCTTGGCAACCCATCTCAATGAAAGTACTTTTCCTCACTCTGTGCCTAAGGCTACTTGAAGAGGAAACAAACCATAGAGACAAAACTGAGAATTCGTTTCTTTTGTCAAGTTTCAAAGAGCTACTACAAACCATGTTGGATTTAGATTTCCAAATTCATCTATCTATATAGGAGAGAACACAGGAAAACGTAAATATAAAACTGCTACTGTAGACGAGCGCTTCAAATTAGAAGAACAAAATTTGGTGAGCCAAGTGGGAATTGTGTACTGATCATTAGCAACAAGTATCATCAAGATTGGGTTAAAAAATATTTGCTGGTATTTCGGAAACTCGTTATTTCTTAGAAGCTTGGCAACCCCTCTCAATGAAAGTGCTTTTCCACAGTCTGTGCCTAAGGCTCCTTGAAGATTAAACAAACCATAGAGACAAAACTGAGAACTCCTTTATTTTGTCAAGTTTCCAAGAGCTACTACAAAACATGTTGGATTTAGAGTTCCAAATTCATCTATCTATATATGAGAGAACAGAGTAAAACCTAAATATAAAAACTGCTACTGTAGACGAATGCTTCAACCTAGAAGAACAAAATTTGTTGAGCCAAGTGGGATTTGTGTACTGATCATTACCATCAAGTATCATCAAGATTGGGTGAAAAAATATTTGCTGGTATTTCGGAAACTTGTAATTTCTTAGAAGCTTTGCAACCCCTCTCAATGAAAGTGCTTTTCCACAGTCTTTGAACAGGGCTACTTGAAGAGGAAACAAACCATAGAGACAAAACTGAGAACGCCTTTATTTTGTCAAGTTTCAAAGAGCTACTACAAACCATGTTGGATTTAGAGTTCCAAATTCATCTATCTATATAGGAGAGAACAGAGGGAAACCTAAATATAAAAACTGCTACTGTAGACCAACGCTTCAACCTAGAAGAACAAAATTTGGTGAGCCAAGTGGGATTTGTGTACTGATCATTAGCAACAAGTATCATCAAGATTGGGTTAAAAAATATTTGCTGGTATTTCGGAAACTCGTTATTTCTTAGAAGCTTGGCAACCCCTCTCAATGAAAGTGCTTTTCCACAGTCTGTGCCTAAGGCTCCTTGAAGATTAAACAAACCATAGAGACAAAACTGAGAACTCCTTTATTTTGTCAAGTTTCAAAGAGCTACTACAAACCATGTTGGATTTAGATTTCCAAATTCATCTATCTATATAGGTGAGAACAGAGAAAAACCTAAATATAAAAACTGCTACTGTAGCCGAACGCTTCAAACTAGAAGAACAAAATTTGGTTAGCCCAGTGGGATTTGTGTACTGATCATGACCACCAAGTATCAACAAGATTGGGTGAAAAAATATTTGCTGGTATTTCGGAAACTCCTTATTTCTTAGAAGCTTGGGAACCCATCTCAATGAAAGTGCTTTTCCACAGTGTGTTCCTAGGGCTACTTGGAGAGGAAACAAACCATAGAGAAAAAACTGAGAACTCCTTTATTTTGTCAAGTTTCAAAGAGCTACTACAAACCATGTTGGATTTAGAGTTCCAAATTCATCTATCTAAATAGGACAGAACAGAGGGAAACCTAAATATAAAAACTGCTACTGTAAACGAACGCTTCAACCTAGAAGAACAAAATTTGATGAGCCAAGTGGGATTTGTGTACTGACCTTACCACCAAGTATCATCAAGATTGGGTGAAAAAATATTTGCTGGTATTTCGGAAACTCGTAATTTCTTAGAAGCTTGGCAACCCCTCTCAATGAAAGTGCTTTTCCACAGTCTGTGCCTAGGGCTACAAGAAGAGGAAACAAACCATACAGACAAAACTGAGAACTCCTTTATTTTGTGAAGTTTCAAAGAGCTACTACAAACCATGTTGGATTTAGAGTTCCAAATTCATCTATCTATATAGGAGAGAACAGAGGGAAACCTAAATATAAAAACTGCTACTGTAGACCAACGCTTCAACCTAGAAGAACAAAATTTGGTGAGCCAAGTGGGATTTGTGTACTGATCATTAGCAACAAGTATCATCAAGATTGGGTTAAAAAATATTTGCTGGTATTTCGGAAACTCGTTATTTCTTAGAAGCTTGGCAACCCCTCTCAATGAAAGTGCTTTTCCACAGTCTGTGCCTAAGGCTCCTTGAAGATTAAACAAACCATAGAGACAAAACTGAGAACTCCTTTATTTTGTCAAGTTTCAAAGAGCTACTACAAACCATGTTGGATTTAGATTTCCAAATTCATCCATCTATATAGGTGAGAACAGAGAAAAACCTAAATATAAAAACTGCTACTCTAGCCGAACGCTTCAAACTAGAAGAACAAAATTTGGTTAGCCCAGTGGGATTTGTGTACTGATCATGACCACCAAGTATCAACAAGATTGGGTGAAAAAATATTTGCTGGTATTTCGGAAACTCCTTATTTCTTAGAAGCTTGGGAACCCATCTCAATGAAAGTGCTTTTCCACAGTGTGTTCCTAGGGCTACTTGGAGAGGAAACAAACCATAGAGAAAAAACTGAGAACTCCTTTATTTTGTCAAGTTTCAAAGAGCTACTACAAACCATGTTGGATTTAGAGTTCCAAATTCATCTATCTAAATAGGACAGAACAGAGGGAAACCTAAATATAAAAACTGCTACTGTAAACGAACGCTTCAACCTAGAAGAACAAAATTTGATGAGCCAAGTGGGATTTGTGTACTGACCTTACCACCAAGTATCATCAAGATTGGGTGAAAAAATATTTGCTGGTATTTCGGAAACTCGTAATTTCTTAGAAGCTTGGCAACCCCTCTCAATGAAAGTGCTTTTCCACAGTGTGTGCATAGGGCTACTTGAGGAGGAAACAAACCATAGAGACAAAACTGAGAACTCTTTTATTTTGTCAAGTTTCAAAGAGCTACTACAAACCATCTTGGATTTAGAGTCCAAATTCATCTATCTATATAGGAGAGAACAGAGGGAAACCTAAATATAAAAACTGCTACTGTAGACGAACGCTTCAACCTAGAAGAACAAAATTCGGTGAGCCAAGTGGGATTTGTGTACTGATCATTACCACCAAGTATCATCAAGATTGGGTGAAAAAATATTTGCTGGTATTTCTGAAACTCGTTATTTCTTAGAAGCTTGGCAACCCATCTCAATGAAAGTACTTTTCCTCACTCTGTGCCTAAGGCTACTTGAAGAGGAAACAAACCATAGAGACAAAACTGAGAATTCGTTTCTTTTGTCAAGTTTCAAAGAGCTACTACAAACCATGTTGGATTTAGATTTCCAAATTCATCTATCTATATAGGAGAGAACACAGGAAAACGTAAATATAAAACTGCTACTGTAGACGAGCGCTTCAAATTAGAAGAACAAAATTTGGTGAGCCAAGTGGGATTTGTGTACTCATCATTAGCAACAAGTATCATCAAGATTGGGTTAAAAAATATTTGCTGGTATTTCGGAAACTCGTTATTTCTTAGAAGCTTGGCAACCCCTCTCAATGAAAGTGATTTTCCACAGTCTGTGCCTAAGGCTCCTTGAAGATTAAACAAACCATAGAGACAAAACTGAGAACTCCTTTATTTTGTCAAGTTTCCAAGAGCTACTACAAAACATGTTGGATTTAGAGTTCCAAATTCATCTATCTATATATGAGAGAACAGAGTAAAACCTAAATATAAAAACTGCTACTGTAGACGAATGCTTCAACCTAGAAGAACAAAATTTGTTGAGCCAAGTGGGATTTGTGTACTGATCATTACCATCAAGTATCATCAAGATTGGGTGAAAAAATATTTGCTGGTATTTCGGAAACTTGTAATTTCTTAGAAGCTTGGCAACCCCTCTCAATGAAAGTGCTTTTCCACAGTCTGTGCCTAAGGCTCCTTGAAGATTAAACAAACCATAGAGACAAAACTGAGAACTCCTTTATTTTGTCAAGTTTCAAAGAGCTACTACAAACCATGTTGGATTTAGATTTCCAAATTCATCTATCTAAATAGGACAGAACAGAGGGAAACCTAAATATAAAAACTGCTACTGTAAACGAACGCTTCAACCTAGAAGAACAAAATTTGATGAGCCAAGTGGGATTTGTGTACTGACCTTACCACCAAGTATCATCAAGATTGGGTGAAAAAATATTTGCTGGTATTTCGGAAACTCGTAATTTCTTAGAAGCTTGGCAACCCCTCTCAATGAAAGTGCTTTTCCACAGTGTGTGCATAGGGCTACTTGAAGAGGAAACAAACCATAGAGACAAAACTGAGAACTCCTTTATTTTGTCAAGTTTCAAAGAGCTACTACAAACCATCTTGGATTTAGAGTCCAAATTCATCTATCTATATAGGAGAGAACAGAGGGAAACCTAAATATAAAAACTGCTACTGTAGACGAACGCTTCAACCTAGAAGAACAAAATTCGGTGAGCCAAGTGGGATTTGTGTACTGATCATTACCACCAAGTATCATCAAGATTGGGTGAAAAAATATTTGCTGGTATTTCTGAAACTCGTAATTTCTTAGAAGCTTGGCAACCCATCTCAATGAAAGTACTTTTCCTCACTCTGTGCCTAAGGCTACTTGAAGAGGAAACAAACCATAGAGACAAAACTGAGAATTCGTTTCTTTTGTCAAGTTTCAAAGAGCTACTACAAACCATGTTGGATTTAGATTTCCAAATTCATCTATCTATATAGGAGAGAACACAGGAAAACGTAAATATAAAACTGCTACTGTAGACGAGCGCTTCAAATTAGAAGAACAAAATTTGGTGAGCCAATTGGGATTTGTGTACTGATCATTAGCAACAAGTATCATCAAGATTGGGTTAAAAAATATTTGCTGGTATTTCGGAAACTCGTTATTTCTTAGAAGCTTGGCAACCCCTCTCAATGAAAGTGCTTTTCCACAGTCTGTGCCTAAGGCTCCTTGAAGATTAAACAAACCATAGAGACAAAACTGAGAACTCCTTTATTTTGTCAAGTTTCCAAGAGCTACTACAAAACATGTTGGATTTAGAGTTCCAAATTCATCTATCTATATATGAGAGAACAGAGTAAAACCTAAATATAAAAACTGCTACTGTAGACGAATGCTTCAACCTAGAAGAACAAAATTTGTTGAGCCAAGTGGGATTAGTGTACTGATCATTACCATCAAGTATCATCAAGAATGGGTGAAAAAATATTTGCTGGTATTTCGGAAACTTGTAATTTCTTAGAAGCTTTGCAACCGCTCTCAATGAAAGTGCTTTTCCACAGTCTTTGAATAGGGCTACTTGAAGAGGAAACAAACCATAGAGACAAAACTGAGAACGCCTTTATTTTGTCAAGTTTCAAAGAGCTACTACAAACCATGTTGGATTTAGAGTTCCAAATTCATCTATCTATATAGGAGAGAACAGAGGGAAACCTAAATATAAAAACTGCTACTGTAGACCAACGCTTCAACCTAGAAGAACAAAATTTGGTGAGCCAAGTGGGATTTGTGTACTGATCATTAGCAACAAGTATCATCAAGATTGGGTTAAAAAATATTTGCTGGTATTTCGGAAACTCGTTATTTCTTAGAAGCTTGGCAACCCCTCTCAATGAAAGTGCTTTTCCACAGTCTGTGCCTAAGGCTCCTTGAAGATTAAACAAACCATAGAGACAAAACTGAGAACTCTTTTATTTTGTCAAGTTTCAAAGAGCTACTACAAACCATGTTGGATTTAGATTTCCAAATTCATTTATCTATATAGGTGAGAACAGAGAAAAACCTAAATATAAAAACTGCTACTGTAGCCGAACGCTTCAAACTAGAAGAACAAAATTTGGTTAGCCCAGTGGGATTTGTGTACTGATCATGACCACCAAGTATCAACAAGATTGGGTGAAAAAATATTTGCTGGTATTTCGGAAACTCCTTATTTCTTAGAAGCTTGGGAACCCATCTCAATGAAAGTGCTTTTCCACAGTGTGTTCCTCGGGCTACTTGGAGAGGAAACAAACCATAGAGAAAAAACTGAGAACTCCTTTATTTTGTCAAGTTTCAAAGAGCTACTACAAACCATGTTGGATTTAGAGTTCCAAATTCATCTATCTAAATAGGACAGAACAGAGGGAAACCTAAATATAAAAACTGCTACTGTAAACGAACGCTTCAACCTAGAAGAACAAAATTTGATGAGCCAAGTGGGATTTGTGTACTGACCTTACCACCAAGTATCATCAAGATTGGGTGAAAAAATATTTGCTGGTATTTCGGAAACTCGTAATTTCTTAGAAGCTTGGCAACCCCTCTCAATGATAGTGCTTTTCCACAGTGTGTGCATAGGGCTACTTGAAGAGGAAACAAACCATAGAGACAAAACTGAGAACTCTTTTATTTTGTCAAGTTTCAAAGAGCTACTACAAACCATCTTGGATTTAGAGTCCAAATTCATCTATCTATATAGGAGAGAACAGAGGGAAACCTAAATATAAAAACTGCTACTGTAGACGAACGCTTCAACCTAGAAGAACAAAATTCGGTGAGCCAAGTGGGATTTGTGTACTGATCATTACCACCAAGTATCATCAAGATTGGGTGAAAAAATATTTGCTGGTATTTCTGAAACTCGTTATTTCTTAGAAGCTTGGCAACCCATCTCAATGAAAGTACTTTTCCTCACTCTGTGCCTAAGGCTACTTGAAGAACAAACAAACCATAGAGACAAAACTGAGAATTCGTTTCTTTTGTCAAGTTTCAAAGAGCTACTACAAACCATGTTGGATTTAGATTTCCAAATTCATCTATCTATATAGGAGAGAACACAGGAAAACGTAAATATAAAACTGCTACTGTAGACGAGCGCTTCAAATTAGAAGAACAAAATTTGGTGAGCCAAGTGGGATTTGTGTACTGATCATTAGCAACAAGTATCATCAAGATTGGGTTAAAAAATATTTGCTGGTATTTCGGAAACTCGTTATTTCTTAGAAGCTTGGCAACCCCTCTCAATGAAAGTGCTTTTCCACAGTCTGTGCCTAAGGCTCCTTGAAGATTAAACAAACCATAGAGACAAAACTGAGAACTCCTTTATTTTGTCAAGTTTCCAAGAGCTACTAAAAACATGTTGGATTTAGAGTTCCAAATTAATCTATCTATATAGGAGAGAACAGAGGGAAACCTAAATATAAAAACTGCTCCCGTAGACGAAAGATTCAAACTAGAAGACAAAATTTGGTGAGCCAAGTGGGATTTGTGTACTGATCATTAGCAACAAGTATCATCAAGATTGGGTGAAAAAATGTTTGCTGGTATTTCAGAAACTCGTTAGTTCTTAGAAGCTTCGCAACTCTTCTCAATGAAAGTGCTTTCCACAGTCTGTGCCTAGGGCTACTTGAAGAGGAAACAAACCATAGAGACAAAACTGAGAACTCCTTTATTTTGTCAAGTTTCAAAGAGATACTACAAACCATGTTGGATTTAGAGTTTCAAATTCATCTATCTATATAGGAGAGAACAGAGTGAAACCTAAGTATTAAAATTACTACTATAGACGAACGCTTCAACCTAGAAGAATAAAATTTGGTGAGCCAAGTGGGATGTGCATTTTTCATTACCACCACGTATCATCAAGATTGCGAGAAAAAATATTTGCTGGTATTTCAGAAACACGTAATTTCATGGAAGCTTTGCAACCCCTTTCAATAAAGTGCTTTTACACAGTCTCTGCTTAGTGCTATTAAAGAGGAAACAAACCATAGAGACAAAAGGGAGAACTTCTTTATTTTGTCAAGTTTCAAAGAGCTACTACAAACCATGTTAGATTTAGAGTTCCAAATTCATCTATCTATATAGGAGAGAACAGAGAGAAACCTACATATAAAAACTGCTACTGTAGACGAACGCTTCAAAATAGACGAACAAAACTTGGTGAGCCAAGTGGGATTTGTGTACTGATCATTACCAAAATGTATCATCAAGATTGGGAGAAAAAATATTTGCTGGTATTTTGGAAAATCGTAATTTCTTAGAAGCTTGGCAACCCCTCACAATGAAAGTGCTTTTCCACAGTCTGTGCCTAGGGCTACTTGAAAAGGAAACAAACCATAGAGACAAACTGAGAACTCCTTTATTTTGTCCAGTTTCAAAGAGCTACTACAAACCATGTTGAATTTAGAGTTCCAAATTCATCTAGCTATATAGGAGAGAACAGAGGGAAACCTAAATATAAAATCTGCTACTGTAGACAGATGCTTCAACCTAGAAGAACAAAATTTGGTGAGCCAAGTGGGATTTGTGTACTGATCATTACCACCAAGTATCTTCAAGACTGGGTGAAAAAATACTTGCTTGTATTTCGGAAGATCGTTAATTCTTAGAAGCTTGGCAACCCCTCTCAATGTAAATGCTTTTCCACAGTCTGTGCCTAGGGCTACTTGGAGAGGAAACAAACCATAGAGACAAAACTGAGAGCTCCTTTATTTTGTCAAGTTTCAAAGAGCTACTACAAACCATGTTGGATTTAGAGTTCCAAATTCATCTATCTATATAGGAGAGAACAGAGCAAAACGTAAATATAAGAAATGCTACTGTAGACGAACGCTTCAACCTAGAAGAACAAAATTTGGTGAGCAAAGTGGGATTTGTGTACTGATCATTACCACCAAGTATCATCAAGATTGCGTGAAAAAATATTTGCTGGTATTTCGTAAACTCGTTAATTCTTAGAAGCTTGGCAACCCCTCTCAATGAAAGTGCTTTTCCACAGTCTGTGCCTAGGGCTACTTGAAGAGGAAATAAACCACAGAGACAAAACTGAGAACTCCTTTATTTTGTCAAGTTTCAAAGAGCTACTACAAACCATGTTGGATTTAGAGTTCCAAATTCATCTATATCTATAGGAGAGAACAGAGTGACACCTAAATATAAAAACTGCTACTGTAGACGAAAGCTTCAACCTAAAAGAACAAAATTTGGTGAGCCAAGTGGGATTTGTGTACTGATCAATACCACCAAGTATCATCAAGATTCGGTGAAAAAATATTTGCTGGTAGTTTGGATACTCTTTATTTCTTAGAAGCTTGGCAACCCCACTCAATGAAAGTGCTTTTCCACAGTCAGTGCCTAGGGCTCCTTGAAGATTAAAGAAACCATAGATACAAAACTGGGAACTCCTTTATTTTGTCAAGTTTCAAAGAGCTACTACAAACCATGTTGGATTTAGAGTTCCAAATTCATCTATCTATATAGGAGAGAAAGAGGAAAACCTAAATATAAAAACTGCTACTGTAGACGAACGCTACAACCTAGAAGAACAAAATTTGGTGAGCCAAGTGGGATTTGTGTACTGATCATTACCACCCAGTATCATCAAGATTGGGTGAACAAATACTTGCTTGTATATCGGAAAATCGTTAATTCTTAGAAGCTTGGCAACCCCTCTCAATGAAAACGCTTTTCCACAGTCTGTGCCTAGGGCTACTTGAAGAGGAAACAAACCATAGAGAAAAAACTGAGAGCTCCTTTATTTTGTTAAGTTTCAAAGAGGTACTACAAACCATGTTGGATTTAGAGTTCCAAATTCATCTATCTATATAGGAGAGAACAGAGTAAAACCTAAATATAAAAACTGCTACTGTAGATGAACGCTTCAACCTAGAAGAACAAAATTTGGTGAGCCAAGTGGGATTTGTGTACTGATCATTACCACCAAGTATCATCAAGATTGGGTGAAAAAATATTTGCTGTTATTTCGGAAACTCGTTATTTCTAAGAAGCTTGAATACCCCTCTCAATGAAAGTGCTTTTCCACAGTCTGTGCCTAGGGCTACTTGAAGAGGAAACAAACCATAGAGAAAAAACTGAGAACTCCTTCATTTTGTCAAGTTTCAAAGAGCTACTACAATCCATGTTGGATTTAGAGTTCCAAATTCATCTATCAATATAGGAGAGAACAGAGAGAAACCAAAATATAAAAACTGCTACTGTAGACGAACGCTTCAACCTAGAAGAACAAAATTTGGTGAGCCAAGTGGGATTTGTGTACTGATCATTACCACCAAGTATCATCAAGATTGGGTGAAAAAATATTTGCTGGTATTTCGGAAACTCGTATTTTCTTGTAAGCTTGGCAACCCTTTTCAATGAAAGTGCTTTTCCACAGTCTCTGCTTAGGGCTACTTGAAGAGGAAACAATTCATAGAGACAAAACTGAGTACTACTTTATTTTTTTCAAGATTCAAAGAGCTACTAAAAACCATGTTGGATTTATAGTTCCAAAATCATCTATCTACATAGGAGAGAACAGAGGGAAACCTAATAATATATACTGCTACAGTAAATGAACGCTTCAAACTAGAAGAACAAAATTTGGTGAGTCAAGTGGGATTTGTGTACCGATCATTACCACCAAGTATCATCAAGATTGGGTGAAAAAATATTTGCTAGTATTTCGGAAACTGGTTATTTCTTGGAAGCTTGGCAACCCCTTACAATGAAAGTGCTTTTCCACAGTCTGTGCCTAGGGCTACTTGAAGACTAAACAAACCATAGTGACAAAACTGAGAAATCCTTTATTTTGTCAGGTTTCAAAGAGCTACTACAAACCATGTTGGATTTAGAGTTCCAAATTCATCTATCTATATAGGAGAGAACAGAGGGAAAACTAAATATAAAAACTGCTACTGTAGACGAAAGCTTCAACCTAGAAGAACAAAATTTGTTGAGCCAAGTGGGATTTGTGTACTGATCATTAGCTCCAAGTATGATCAAGTTTGGGTGAAAAAATATTTGCTGGTATTTCGGAAACTCGTTTTTTCTTAGAAGCTCGGCAACCCCTCTCAATGAAAGTGCTTTTCCACAGTCTGTGCCTAGGGCTACTTAAAGAGGAAACAAACGATAGAGACAAAACAGAGAACTCCTATATTTTTTCAAGTTTCAAAGAGCTACTACAAACCATGTTGGATTTAGAGTTCCAAATTCATCTATCCATATAGGAGAGAACAGAGTGAAACCTAAATATAAAAACTGCTACTGTAGACGAACGCTTCAAACTAGAAGAACAAAATTTGGTGAGCCAAGTGGGATTTGTGTACTGATCATTACCACAAAGTATCATCAAGATTGGGTGAAAAAATGTTTCCTGGTATTTCGGAAACTCGTTATTTCTTAGAAGCTTGGCAACCCCTCTCAATGAAAGTGCTTTTTCACAGTCTGTGCCTAGGGCTCCTTTAAGATTAAACAAACCATAGAGACAAAACTGAGAACTCCTTTATTTGTCAAGTTTAAAAGAGCTACTACAAACTATGTTGGATTTAGAGTTCCAAATTCATCTATCTATATAGGAGAGAAAGAGGGAAACCTTAATATAAAAACTGCTACTGTAGACGAACGCTTCAACCTAGAAGAACAAAATTTGGTGAGCCAAGTGGGATTTGTGTACTGATCATTACCACCAAGTATCATCAAGATTGGGTGAAAAAATATTTGCTGGTATTTCGGAAACTCGTATTTTCTTGGAAGCTTGGCAACCCTTTTCAATGAAAGTGATTTTCCACAGTCTGTGCCTAGAGCTACTTGAAGAGGAAACAAACCATAGAGACAAAACTGAGAACTACTTTATTTTGTCAAGTTTCAAAGAGCTACTACAAACCATGTTGAATTTAGAGTTACAAATTCATCTATCTATATAGGAGAGAACAGAGGGAAACCTAAATATAAAAACTGCTACTGTAGACGAACGCTTCAACCTAGAAGCACAAAATTTGGTGAGCCAAGTGGGATTTGTGTACGGATCACTACCACCAAGTACAATCAAGATTGGGTGAAAAAATACTTGCTGGTATTTCGAAAACTCGTGAATTCATGGAAGATTGGCAACCCCTCTCAATGAAAATGCTTTTCCACAGTCTGTGCCTAGGGCTAATTGAAGAGGAAACAAACCATAGAGACAAAACTGAGAGCTCCTTTATTTTGTCAAGTTTCAAAGAGCTACTACAAACCATGTTGGATTTAGAGTTCCAAATTCATCAATCTATATAGGAGAGAACAGAGGTTAACCTAAATATGCAAACTGCTACTGTAGTCGAACGCTTCAACATAGAGGAACAAAATTTGGTGCGCCAAGTGGGATTTGTGTACTGATCATTAGCTCCAAGTATCATCAAGATTGGGTGAAAAAATATTTGCTGGTATTTCGGAAACTCGTTATTTCTTAGAAGCTTGGCAACCCCTCTCAATGAAAGTGCTTTTCCACAGTCTGTGCCTAGGGCTACTTGAAGAGGAAACAAACCATAGACACAAAACTGAGAACTCCTTTTTTGTCAAGTTTCAAAGAGCTACTAGTAACCATGTTGGATTTAGAGTTCCAAGTTCTTCTATCTATATATGAGAGAACAGAGTGAAACCTAAATATAAAAACTGCTACTGTAGACGAACGCTTCAACCTAGAAGAACAAAATTAGGTGAGCGAAGTTGGATTTGTGTACTGATCATTTCCACCAAGTGTCATCAAGATTGGGTGAAAAAATATTTGCTGGTATTTCGGAAACTCGTTATTTCTTAGAAGCTTGGCAACCCCTCTCAATGAAAGTGCTTTTCCACAGTCTGTGCCTAGGGCTTTTTGAAGATTAAACAAACCATAGAGACAAAACTGAGAACTCCTTTATTTGTCAACTTTCAAAGAGCTACTACAAACCATGTTGGATTTAGAGTTCCAAATTCATCTATCTATATAGGAGAGAAAGAGGGAAACCTAAATATAAAAACTGCTACTGTAGACGAACGCTTCAACCTAGAAGAACAAAATTTGGTGAGCCAAGTGCGATTTGTGTACTGATCATTAGCAACAAGTATCATGAAGATTGGGTGAAAAAATATTTGCTGGTATTTCGGAAACTCGTTATTTCTTAGAAGCTTGGCAACCCAGCTCAATGAAAGTGCTTTTCCACAGTCTGTGCCTAGGGCTACTTGAAGAGGAAACAAACCATAGAGACAAAACTGAGAACTCCTTTATTTTTTCAAGTTTCAAAGAGCTACTACAAACCATGTTGGATTTCGAGTTCCAAATTCATCTATCTATATATGAGAGAAGAGAGTAAAACCTAAATATAAAAACTGCTACTGTAGATGAACGCTTCAACCTAGAAGAACAAAATTTGGTGAGCCAAGTGGGATTTGTGTACTGATCATTACCACCAAGTATCATCAAGATTGGGTGAAAAAATATTTGCTGTTATTTCGGAAACTCGTTATTTCTAAGAAGCTTGGCAACCCCTCTCAATGAAAGTGCTTTTCCACAGTCTGTGCCTAGGGCTACTTGAAGAGGAAACAAACCATAGAGAAAAAACTGAGAACTCCTTCATTTTGTCAAGTTTCAAAGAGCTACTACAATCCATGTTGGATTTAGAGTTCCAAATTCATCTATCAATATAGGAGAGAACAGAGAGAAACCAAAATATAAAAACTGCTACTGTAGACGAACGCTTCAACCTAGAAGAACAAAATTTGGTGAGCCAAGTGGGATTTGTGTACTGATCATTACCACCAAGTATCATCATGATTGGGTGAAAAAATATTTGCTGGTATTTCGGAAACTCGTATTTTCTTGGAAGCTTGGCAACCCTTTTCAATGCAAGTGCTTTTCCACAGTCTCTGCTTAGGGCTACTTGAAGAGGAAACAATTCATAGAGACAAAACTGAGTACTACTTTATTTTTTTCAAGATTCAAAGAGCTACTAAAAACCATGTTGGATTTATAGTTCCAAATTCATCTATCTATATAGGAGAGAACAGAGGGAAACCTAAATATAAAAACTGCTACTGTAGACGAACGCTGCAACCTAGAAGAACAAAATTTGGTGAGCCAAGTGGGATTTGTGTACTTGTCATTACCAAAACGTATCATCAAGATTGGGTGAAAAAATATTTGCTGGTATTTCGGAAACTCGTTATTTCTTGGAAGATTGGCAACCATTTCAATGAAAGTGCTTTTCCACAGTCTGTGCCTAGAGCTACTTGAAGAGGAAACAAACCGTAGAGACAAAAGTGAGAACTACTTTATTTTGTCAAGTTTCAAAGAGCTACTACAAACCATGTTGGATTTAGTGTTCCAAATTCATCTATCTATATAGGAGAGAACGGAGGTTAACCTAAATATAAAAACTGCTACTGTAGACGAAAGTTTCAACATAGAATAACAAAATTTGGTGCGCCAAGTGGGATTTGTGTACTGATCATTAGCTCCAAGTATCATCAAGATTGGGTGAAAAAATATTTGCTGGTATTTCGGAAACTCGTTATTTCTTAGAAGCTTGGCAACCCCTCCAAATGAAAGTGCTTTTCCACAGTCTGTGCCTAGGGCTACTTGAAGAGGAAACAAAACATAGACACAAAACTGAGAACTCCTTTTTTGTCAAGTTTCAAAGAGCTACTAGTAACCATGTTGGATTTAGAGTTCCAAATTCTTCTATCTATATATGAGAGAACAGATTGAAACCTAAATATAAAAACTGCTACTGTAGATGAACGCTTCTACCTAGAAGAACAAAATTAGGTGCGCGAAGTGGGATTTGTGTACTGATCATTACAACCATGTATCATCAAGTTTGGGTGAAAATATATTTGCTGGTATTTCGGAAACTCGTTAATTCTTAGAAGCTTGGCAACCCCTATCAATGAAAATGCTTTTCCACAGTCTGTGCCTAGGGCTCCTTGAAGATTAAACAAACCATAGAGACAAAACTAACAACTCGTTTATATTGTCAAGGTTCAAAGAGCTACTAGTAACCATGTTGGATTTAGAGTTCCAAGTTCTTCTATCTATATAGGAGAGAACAGAGGGAAACCTAAATATAAAAACTGCTACTGTAGACGAACGCTTAAACCTAGAAGAACAAAATTTGGTGAGCCATGTTGGATTTGTTTTCTGATCATTACCAGGATGTATTATCAAGATTGGGTGAAAAAATATTTGCTAGTATTTCGGAAAATCATTAATCCTTAAAAGCTTGGCAACCCCTCTCAATGAAAGTGTTTTTCCACAGCCTGTGCCTAGGACTACTTGAAGAGGAAACAAACCATAGAGACAAAACTGAGAACTCCTTTATTTTTTCAAGTTTCAAAGAGCTACTACAAACCATGTTGGATTTAGAGTTCCAAATTCATCTATCTATACAGGAGAGAACAGAGGGAAACCTAAATATAAAAACTGCTACTGTAGACGAACGCTTCAACATAGAGTAACAAAATTTTGTGCGCCAAGTGGGATTTGTGCACTGATCATTAGCTCCAAGTATCATCAAGATTGGGTGAAAAAAATATTTGCTGGTATTTCGGAAACTCGTTATTTCTTAGAAGCTTGGCAACCCCTCTCAATGAAAGTGCTTTTCCGCAGTCTGTGCCTAGAGCTACTTGAAGAGGAAACAAACCATAGAGACAAAACAGAGAACTACTTTATTTTGTCAAGTTTCAAAGAGCTACTACAAACCATGTTGGATTTAGACTTCCAAATTCATCTATCTATATAGGAGAGAACAGAGTGAAACCTAAATATAAAAACTGCTACTGTAGACGAACGCTTCAACCTAGAAGAACAAAATTTGGTGAGCCAAGTGGGATTTGTGTACTGATCATTACCACCAGGTATCATCAAGATTGGGTGAAAAAATATTTGCTGGTATTTTGGAAACTCGTAATTTCTTAGAAGCTTGGCAACCCCTCTCACTTAAAGTGCTTTTCCTCAGTCTGTGCCTTGGGCTCCTTGAAGATTAAACAAACCATAGAGACAAAACTGAGAACTCCTTTATTTGTCAAGTTTCAAAGAGCTACTACAAACCATGGTGGATTTAGAGTTCCAAATTCATCTATCTATATAGGAGAGAAAGAGGAAACCTAAATATAAAAACTGCTACTGTAGACGAACGCTTCAATCTAGAAGAACGAAATTTGGTGAGCCCAGTGGGATTTGTGTACTTGTCATTACCAAAACGTATCATCAAGATTGGGTGAAAAAATATTTGCTGGTATTTCGGAAACTCGTAATTTCTTTGAAGATTGGCAACCCTTTTCAATGAAAGTGCTTTTCCACAGTCTGTGCCTAGAGCTACTTGAAGAGGAAACAAACCATAGAGACAAAACCGAGAACTACTTTATTTTGTCAAGTTTCAAAGAGCTACTACAAACCATGTTGAATTTAGAGTTACAAATTCATCTATCTATATAGGAGAGAACAGAGGGAAACCTAAATATAAAAACTGCTACTGTAGACGAACGCTTCAACCTAGAAGCACAAAATTTGGTGAGCCAAGTGGGATTTGTGTACGGATCACTACCACCAAGTACAATCAAGATTGGGTGAAAAAATACTTGCTGGTATTTCGAAAACTCGTGAATTCATGGAAGATTGGCAACCCCTCTCAATGAAAATGCTTTTCCACAGTCTGTGCCTAGGGCTAATTGAAGAGGAAACAAACCATAGAGACAAAACTGAGAGCTCCTTTATTTTGTCAAGTTTCAAAGAGCTACTACAAACCATGTTGGATTTAGAGTTCCAAATTCATCAATCTATATAGGAGAGAACAGAGGTTAACCTAAATATACAAACTGCTACTGTAGTCGAACGCTTCAACATAGAGGAACAAAATTTGGTGCGCCAAGTGGGATTTGTGTACTGATCATTAGCTCCAAGTATCATCAAGATTGGGTGAAAAAATATTTGCTGGTATTTCGGAAACTCGTTATTTCTTAGAAGCTTGGCAACCCCTCTCAATGAAAGTGCTTTTCCACAGTCTGTGCCTAGGGCTACTTGAAGAGGAAACAAACCATAGACACAAAACTGAGAACTCCTTTTTTGTCAAGTTTCAAAGAGCTACTAGTAACCATGTTGGATTTAGAGTTCCAAGTTCTTCTATCTATATATGAGAGAACAGAGTGAAACCTAAATATAAAAACTGCTACTGTAGACGAACGCTTCAACCTAGAAGAACAAAATTAGGTGAGCGAAGTTGGATTTGTGTACTGATCATTTCCACCAAGTGTCATCAAGATTGGGTGAAAAAATATTTGCTGGTATTTCGGAAACTCGTTATTTCTTAGAAGCTTGGCAACCCCTCTCAATGAAAGTGCTTTTCCACAGTCTGTGCCTAGGGCTTTTTGAAGATTAAACAAACCATAGAGACAAAACTGAGAACTCCTTTATTTGTCAACTTTCAAAGAGCTACTACAAACCATGTTGGATTTAGAGTTCCAAATTCATCTATCTATATAGGAGAGAAAGAGGGAAACCTAAATATAAAAACTGCTACTGTAGACGAACGCTTCAACCTAGAAGAACAAAATTTGGTGAGCCAAGTGCGATTTGTGTACTGATCATTAGCAACAAGTATCATGAAGATTGGGTGAAAAAATATTTGCTGGTATTTCGGAAACTCGTTATTTCTTAGAAGCTTGGCAACCCAGCTCAATGAAAGTGCTTTTCCACAGTCTGTGCCTAGGGCTACTTGAAGAGGAAACAAACCATAGAGACAAAACTGAGAACTCCTTTATTTTTTCAAGTTTCAAAGAGCTACTACAAACCATGTTGGATTTCGAGTTCCAAATTCATCTATCTATATATGAGAGAAGAGAGTAAAACCTAAATATAAAAACTGCTACTGTAGATGAACGCTTCAACCTAGAAGAACAAAATTTGGTGAGCCAAGTGGGATTTGTGTACTGATCATTACCACCAAGTATCATCAAGATTGGGTGAAAAAATATTTGCTGTTATTTCGGAAACTCGTTATTTCTAAGAAGCTTGGCAACCCCTCTCAATGAAAGTGCTTTTCCACAGTCTGTGCCTAGGGCTACTTGAAGAGGAAACAAACCATAGAGAAAAAACTGAGAACTCCTTCATTTTGTCAAGTTTCAAAGAGCTACTACAATCCATGTTGGATTTAGAGTTCCAAATTCATCTATCAATATAGGAGAGAACAGAGAGAAACCAAAATATAAAAACTGCTACTGTAGACGAACGCTTCAACCTAGAAGAACAAAATTTGGTGAGCCAAGTGGATTTGTGTACTGATCATTACCACCAAGTATCATCATGATTGGGTGAAAAAATATTTGCTGGTATTTCGGAAACTCGTATTTTCTTGGAAGCTTGGCAACCCTTTTCAATGAAAGTGCTTTTCCACAGTCTCTGCTTAGGGCTACTTGAAGAGGAAACAATTCATAGAGACAAAACTGAGTACTACTTTATTTTTTTCAAGATTCAAAGAGCTACTAAAAACCATGTTGGATTTATAGTTCCAAATTCATCTATCTATATAGGAGAGAACAGAGGGAAACCTAAATATAAAAACTGCTACTGTAGACGAACGCTGCAACCTAGAAGAACAAAATTTGGTGAGCCAAGTGGGATTTGTGTACTTGTCATTACCAAAACGTATCATCAAGATTGGGTGAAAAAATATTTGCTGGTATTTCGGAAACTCGTTATTTCTTGGAAGATTGGCAACCATTTCAATGAAAGTGCTTTTCCACAGTCTGTGCCTAGAGCTACTTGAAGAGGAAACAAACCGTAGAGACAAAAGTGAGAACTACTTTATTTTGTCAAGTTTCAAAGAGCTACTACAAACCATGTTGGATTTAGTGTTCCAAATTCATCTATCTATATAGGAGAGAACGGAGGTTAACCTAAATATAAAAACTGCTACTGTAGACGAAAGTTTCAACATAGAATAACAAAATTTGGTGCGCCAAGTGGGATTTGTGTACTGATCATTAGCTCCAAGTATCATCAAGATTGGGTGAAAAAATATTTGCTGGTATTTCGGAAACTCGTTATTTCTTAGAAGCTTGGCAACCCCTCCAAATGAAAGTGCTTTTCCACAGTCTGTGCCTAGGGCTACTTGAAGAGGAAACAAAACATAGACACAAAACTGAGAACTCCTTTTTTGTCAAGTTTCAAAGAGCTACTAGTAACCATGTTGGATTTAGAGTTCCAAATTCTTCTATCTATATATGAGAGAACAGATTGAAACCTAAATATAAAAACTGCTACTGTAGATGAACGCTTCTACCTAGAAGAACAAAATTAGGTGCGCGAAGTGGGATTTGTGTACTGATCATTACAACCATGTATCATCAAGTTTGGGTGAAAATATATTTGCTGGTATTTCGGAAACTCGTTAATTCTTAGAAGCTTGGCAACCCCTATCAATGAAAATGCTTTTCCACAGTCTGTGCCTAGGGCTCCTTGAAGATTAAACAAACCATAGAGACAAAACTAACAACTCGTTTATATTGTCAAGGTTCAAAGAGCTACTAGTAACCATGTTGGATTTAGAGTTCCAAGTTCTTCTATCTATATAGGAGAGAACAGAGGGAAACCTAAATATAAAAACTGCTACTGTAGACGAACGCTTAAACCTAGAAGAACAAAATTTGGTGAGCCATGTTGGATTTGTTTTCTGATCATTACCAGGATGTATTATCAAGATTGGGTGAAAAAATATTTGCTAGTATTTCGGAAAATCATTAATCCTTAAAAGCTTGGCAACCCCTCTCAATGAAAGTGTTTTTCCACAGCCTGTGCCTAGGACTACTTGAAGAGGAAACAAACCATAGAGACAAAACTGAGAACTCCTTTATTTTTTCAAGTTTCAAAGAGCTACTACAAACCATGTTGGATTTAGAGTTCCAAATTCATCTATCTATACAGGAGAGAACAGAGGGAAACCTAAATATAAAAACTGCTACTGTAGACGAACGCTTCAACATAGAGTAACAAAATTTTGTGCGCCAAGTGGGATTTGTGCACTGATCATTAGCTCCAAGTATCATCAAGATTGGGTGAAAAAAATATTTGCTGGTATTTCGGAAACTCGTTATTTCTTAGAAGCTTGGCAACCCCTCTCAATGAAAGTGCTTTTCCGCAGTCTGTGCCTAGAGCTACTTGAAGAGGAAACAAACCATAGAGACAAAACAGAGAACTACTTTATTTTGTCAAGTTTCAAAGAGCTACTACAAACCATGTTGGATTTAGACTTCCAAATTCATCTATCTATATAGGAGAGAACAGAGTGAAACCTAAATATAAAAACTGCTACTGTAGACGAACGCTTCAACCTAGAAGAACAAAATTTGGTGAGCCAAGTGGGATTTGTGTACTGATCATTACCACCAGGTATCATCAAGATTGGGTGAAAAAATATTTGCTGGTATTTTGGAAACTCGTAATTTCTTAGAAGCTTGGCAACCCCTCTCACTTAAAGTGCTTTTCCTCAGTCTGTGCCTTGGGCTCCTTGAAGATTAAACAAACCATAGAGACAAAACTGAGAACTCCTTTATTTGTCAAGTTTCAAAGAGCTACTACAAACCATGGTGGATTTAGAGTTCCAAATTCATCTATCTATATAGGAGAGAAAGAGGGAAACCTAAATATAAAAACTGCTACTGTAGACGAACGCTTCAATCTAGAAGAACGAAATTTGGTGAGCCCAGTGGGATTTGTGTACTTGTCATTACCAAAACGTATCATCAAGATTGGGTGAAAAAATATTTGCTGGTATTTCGGAAACTCGTAATTTCTTTGAAGATTGGCAACCCTTTTCAATGAAAGTGCTTTTCCACAGTCTGTGCCTAGAGCTAGTTGAAGAGGAAACAAACCATAGAGACAAAACCGAGAACTACTTTATTTTGTCAAGTTTCAAAGAGCTACTACAAACCATGTTGCATTTAGAGTTCCAAATTCGTCTATCTATATAGGAGAGAACAGAGGGAAACCTAAATATAAAAACTGCTACTTTAGACGAACGCTTCAAAGTAGAAGAAGAAATTTTGGTGAGTCAAGTGGGATTTGTGTACCGATCATTACCACCAAGTATCATCAAGATTGGGTGAATAAATATTTGCTGGTTTTTCGGAAACTTGTTATTTCTTGGATGCTTGCCACCCGTTTCAATGAAAGCGCTTTTCCACAGTCTGTGCCTAGAGCTACTTGAAGAGGAAACAAACCATAGAGACAAAACTGAGAACTACTTTATTATGTCACGTTTCAAAGAGCTACTACAAACCATGTTGAATTTAGAGTTCCAAATTCATCTATCTATATAGGAGAGAACAGAGGGAAACCTAAATATAAAAACTGCTACTGTAGACGAACGCTTCAACCTAGAAGAACCAAATTTGGTGAGCCAAGTGGGATTTGTGTACTGATCATTACCACCAAGTATCATCAAGATTGGGTGAAAAAATACTTGCTGGTATTTCGAAAACTAGTGAATTCATAGAAGCTTGGCAACCCCTCTCAATGAAAATGCTTTTCCACAGTCTGTGCCTAGGGCTACTTGAAGAGGAAACAAACCAAAGAGACAAAACTGAGAGCTCCTTTATTTTGTCAAGTTTCAAAGAGCTACTACAAACCATGTTGGATTTAGAGTTCCAAATTCATCTATCTATATAGGAGAGAACAGAGGTTAACCTAAATATAAAAACTGCTACTGTAGACGAACGTTTCAACATAGAAGAACAAAATTTGGTGCGCCAAGTGGGATTTGTGTACTGATCATGAGCTCCAAGTATCATTAAGATTGGGTGAAAAAATATTTGCTGGTATTTCGGAAACTCGTTATTTCTTAGAAGCTTGGCAACCTTTCTCAATGAAAGTGCTTTTCCACAGACTGTGCCTATGGCTACTTGAAGAGGAAACAAACCATAGACACAAAACTGAGAACTCCTTTTTTGTCAAGTTTCGAAGAGCTACTAGTAACCATGTTGGATTTAGAGTTCCAAATTCTTCAATCTATATAGGAGAGAACAGATTTTAACCTAAATATAAAAACTGCTACTGTAGACGAACGCTTCAACCTAGAAGAACAAAATTAGGTGAGCGAAGTGGGATTTGTGTACTGATCATTACCACCAAGTATCATCAAGATTGGGTGAAAAAATATTTGCTGGTATTTCGGAAACTCGTTATTTCTTAGAAACTTGGCAACCCCTCTCAATGAAAACGCTTTTCCACAGTCTGTGCCTAGGGCTCCTTGAAGATTAAACAAACCATAGAGACAAAACTACCAACTCGTTTATTTTGTCAAGGTTCAAAGTGCTACTAGTAACCATGTTGGATTTAGTGTTCCAAATTCTTCTATCTATATAGGAGAGAACAGAGGGAAACCTAAATATAAAAACTGCTACTGTAGACGAACGCTTCAACCTAGAAAAACAAAATTTGGTGAGCCAAGTGGGATTTCTTTTCTGATCATTACCACGATGTATTATCAAGATTGGGTGAAAAAATATTTGCTAGTATTTCGTAAAATCATTAATTCTTAGAAGCTTGGCAACCCCTCTCAATGAAAGTGCTTTTCCACAGCCTGTGCCTAGGACTACTTGAAGAGGAAACAAACCATAGAGACAAAACTGAGAACTCCTTTATTTTGTCAAGTTTCAAAGAGCTACTAAAAACCATGTTGGATTTAAAGTTCAAAATTCATCTATCTATATAGGAGAGAACAGAGGGAAACCTAAGTATAAAAACTGCTACTGTAAACGAACGCTTCAACCTAGAAAAACAAAATTTGGTGAGCCAATGGGATTTGTGTACTGGTCATTACCACCACGTATCATCAAGATTGGGTGAAAAAATATTTGCTGGAATTTTATAAGCTCGTAATTTCTTGGAAGCTTGGCAACCCCTTTCAATGAAAGTGCTTTTCCACATTCTGTGCAAAGGGTTACTTGAAGTGGAAACAAACCGTAGAGACAAAACTGAGAACTCCTTTATTTTGTCAAGTTTCAAACAGCTACTAAAAACCATGTTGGATTTAGAGTTCCAAATTCATCTATCCATATAGGAGAGAACAGAGTGAAACCTAAATATATAAACTGCTACTGTAGACTAAAGCTTCAACCTAGAAGAACAAAATTTGGTGAGCCAAGTGGGATTTGTGTACTGATCATTACCAAGAGGTATCATCAAGATTGGGTGAAAAAATATTTGCTGGTATTTTGGAAACTCGTAATTTCTTAGAAGCTTGGCAACCCCTCTCACTGAAAGTGCTTTTCCACAGTCTGTGCCTAGGGCTTCCTGAAGATTAAACAAAACATAGAGACAAAACTGAGAACTCCTTTATTTGTCAAGTTTCAAAGAGCTACTACAAACCATGTTGGATTTAGAGTTCCAAATTCATCTATCTATATAGGAGAGAAAGAGGGAAAACTAAATATAAAAACTGCTACTGTAGACGAACACTTCAACCTAGAAGAACAAAATTTGATGAGCCAAATGGGATTTGTGTACTAATCATTAGCAACAAGTATCATCAAGATTGGGTGAAAAAATATTTGCTGGAATTTTATAAGCTCGTAATTTCTTGGAAGCTTGGCAACCCTTTACAATTAATGTGCTTTTCCATAGTCTCTGCTTAGGGCTACTTGAAGAGGAAACAAATCATAGAGACAAAACTGAGAACTCCTTTATTTGTCAAGTTTCAAAGAGCTACTAAAAACCATGTTGGATTTATAGTTCCAAATTCATCTATCTATATAGGAGAGAACAGAGGGAAACCTAAAAATATAAACTGCTACTGTAAATGAACGCTTCAAACTAGAAAAACAAAATTTGGTGAGTCAAGTGGGATTTGTGTACCGATCATTACCACCAAGTATCATCAAGATTGGGTGAAAAAATATTGGCTGTTATTTCGGAAAATCGTTATTTCTTGGAAGCTTGGCACCATTTCAATGAAAGTGCTTTTCCACTGTCTGTGCCTCGATCTACTTGAAGAGGAAACAAACCATAGAGAAAAAACTAAGAACTCGTTTATTTTATCAAGTTTTAAAGAGCTACCACAAGCCATGTTGGATTTAGAGTTCCAAATTCATCTATCTATATAGGAGAGAACAGAGGAAAATCTAAAAATATAAACTGCTACTGTAAACGAACGCTTCAACCAAGAAGAGCAAAATTTGGTGAGCCAAGTGGGATTTGTGTACCGATCATTACCACCAAGTATCACCAAGATTGGGTGAAAAAATATTTGCTGGTATTTTGGAAACTCCTTAATTCTTAGAAGATTGGCAACCCTCTCAATGAAAGTGTTTTTCCACAGTCTGTGCCTAGGGCTACTTGAAGAGGAAAGAAACCATAGAGACAAAACTGAGAACTCCTTTATTTTGTCAAGTTTCAAAGAGCTACTACAAACCATGTTTTATTTTGAGTTCCAAAGTCATCTATCTATAAAGGAGAGAACAGAGGGAAACCTAAATATAAAAACTGCTACTGTAGACGAACGCTTAAACCTAGAAGAACAAAATTTGTTGAGGTAAGTGGGATTTGTGTACTGATCATTACCACCAGGTATCATCAAGATTGGGTGAAAAAATATTTGCTGGTATTTCGGAAACTCGTTAATTCTTAGAAGCTTGGCAACCCCTCTCAATGAAAGCGCTTTTCCACAGTCTGTGCCTAGGGCTCCTTGAAGATTAAACAAACGATAGAGACAAAACTGAGAACTCCTTTATTTGTCAAGTTTCAAAGAGCTACTACAAACCATGTTAGATTTAGAGTTCCAAATTCATCTATCTATATAGGAGAGAAAGAGGGAAACCTAAATATAAAAACTGCTACTGTAGACGAACGCTTCAACCTAGAAGAACAAAATTTGGTGAGCCAAGTGGGATTTGTGTACTTGTCATTACCAAAACGTATCATCAATATTGGGTGAAAAAATATTTGCTGGTATTTCGGAAACTCGTAATTTCTTGGAAGCTTGGGAACCCTTTTCAATGAAAGTGCTTTTCCACAGTCTCTGCTTAGGTCTACTTGAAGAAGAAACAAATCATAGAGATAAAACTGAGAACTACTTTTTTTTGTCAAGTTTCAAAGAGCTACTAAAAACCATGTTGGATTTATAGTTCCAAATTCATCTATCTATATGGGAGAGAACAGAGGGAAAAATAAATATATAAACTGCTACTGTAAACGAACGCTTCAAACTAGCAGAGCAAATTTTGGTGAGTCAAGTGGGATTTGTGTACCGATCATTACCACCAAGTATCATCAAGACTGGGTGAAAAAATATTTGCTGGTATTTCTTAAACTCGTTATTTCTTGGAAGCTTGGCCACCCCTTTCAATGAAAGTGCTTTTCCACAGTCTGTGCCTAGAGCTACTTGAAGAGGAAACAAACCATAGAGACAAAACTGAGAACTACTTTATTTTGTCAAGTTTCAAAGAGCTACTAGTAACCATGTTGGATTTAGAGTTCCAATTTTATCTATCTATATAGGAGAGAACAAAGGGAAACCTAACTATAAAAACTGCTTCTGTGGATGAACGGTTAAACCTAAAAGAACAAAATTTGGTGAGCCAAGTAGGATTTGTGTTCTGATCATTACCACGAAGTATTATCAAGATTGGGTGAAAAAATATTTGCTGGTATTTCAGAAACTCGTTATTTCTTAGAAGCTCGGCAACCCCTCTCAATGAAAGTGCTTTTCCACAGCCTGTGCCTAGGACTACTTGAAGAGGAAACAAACCATAGTGACAAAACTGAGAACTCCTTTATTTTGTCAAGTTTCAAAGAGCTACTAAAAACCATGTTGGATTTAAAGTTCAAAATTCATCTATCTATATAGGAGAGAACAGAGGGAAACCTAAATATAAAAACTGCTACTGTAAACGAACGCTTCAACCTAGAAAAACAAAATTTGGTGAGCCAATAGGATTTGTGTACTGGTCATTACCACCACGTATCATCAAGATTGGGTGAAAAAATATTTGCTGGAATTTTATAAGCTCGTAATTTCATGGAAGCTTGGCAACCCCTTTCAATGAAAATGCTTTTCCACATTCTGTGCAAAGGGTTACTTGAAGTGGAAACAAACCATAGAGACAAAACTGAGAACTCCTTTATTTTGTCAAGTTTCAAACAGCTACTAAAAACCATGTTGGATTTAGAGTTCCAAATTCATCTATCCATATAGGAGAGAACAGAGTGAAACCTAAATATATAAACTGCTACTGTAGACTAAAGCTTCAACCTAGAAGAACAAAATTTGGTGAGCCAAGTGGGATTTGTGTACTGATCATTACCAAGAGGTATCATCAAGATTGGGTGAAAAAATATTTGCTGGTATTTTGGAAACTCGTAATTTCTTAGAAGCTTGGCAACCCCTCTCACTGAAAGTGCTTTTCCACAGTCTGTGCCTAGGGCTCCTTGAATATTAAACAAACCATAGAGACAAAACTGAGAACTCCTTTATTTGTCAAGTTTCAAAGAGCTACTACAAACCATGTTGGATTTAGATTTCCAAATTCATCTATCTATATAGGAGAGAAAGAGGGAAAACTAAATATAAAAACTGCTACTGTAGACGAACACTTCAACCTAGAAGAACAAAATTTGATGAGCCAAATGGGATTTGTGTACTAATCATTAGCAACAAGTATCATCAAGATTGGGTGAAAAAATATTTGCTGGAATTTTATAAGCTCGTAATTTCTTGGAAGCTTGGCAACCTTTTTCAATTAATGTGCTTTTCCATAGTCTCTGCTTAGGGCTACTTGAAGAGGAAACAAATCATAGAGACAAAACTGAGAACTACTTTTTTTGTTAAGTTTCAAAGAGCTACTAAAAACCATGTTGGATTTATAGTTCCAAATTCATCTATCTATATAGGAGAGAACAGAGGGAAACCTAAAAATATAAACTGCTACTGTAAATGAACGCTTCAAACTAGAAAAACAAAATTTGGTGAGTCAAGTGGGATTTGTGTACCGATCATTACCACCAAGTATCATCAAGATTGGGTGAAAAAATATTGGCTGTTATTTCGGAAAATTGTTATTTCTTGGAAGCTTGGCACCCCTTTCAATGAAAGTGCTTTTCCACTGTCTGTGCCTCGATCTACTTGAAGAGGAAACAAACCATAGAGAAAAAACTAAGAACTCGTTTATTTTATCAAGTTTTAAAGAGCTACCAGAAGCCATGTTGGATTTAGAGTTCCAAATTCATCTATCAATATAGGAGAGAACAGAGGGAAATCTAAAAATATAAACTGCTACTGTAAACGAACGCTTCAACCAAGAAGAGCAAAATTTGGTGAGCCAAGTGGGATTTGTGTACCGATCATTACCACCAAGTATCATCAAGATTGGGTGAAAAAATATTTGCTGGTATTTTGGAAAACTCGTTAATTCTTAGAAGATTGGCAACCCCTCTCAATGAAAGTGTTTTTCCACAGTCTGTGCCTAGGGCTATTTGAAGAGGAAAGAAACCATAGAGACAAAACTGAGAACTCCTTTATTTTGTCAAGTTTCAAAGAGCTACTACAAACCATGTTGGATTTTGAGTTCCAAAGTCATCTATGTATAAAGGAGAGAACAGAGGGAAACCTAAATATAAAAACTGCTACTGTAGACGAACGCTTAAACCTAGAAGAACAAATTTGGTGAGGTAAGTGGGATTTGTGTACTGATCATTACCACCAGGTATCATCAAGATTGGGTGAAAAAATATTTGCTGGTATTTCGGAAACTCGTTAATTCTTAGAAGCTTGGCAACCCCCTCTCAATGAAAGCGCTTTTCCACAGTCTGTGCCTAGGGCTCCTTGAAGATTAACAAACGATAGAGACAAAACTGAGAACTCCTTTATTTGTCAAGTTTCAAAGAGCTACTACAAACCATGTTGGATTTAGAGTTCCAAAATTTTCTATTTATATATGAGAGAACAGAGTGAAACCTAAATATAAAAACTGCTACTGTAGACGAACGCTTCAACCTAGAAAAACAAAATTTGGTGAGCCAAGTGGGATTTGTGTACTGGTCATTACCACCACGTATCATCAAGATTGGGCGAAAAAATATTTGCTGGAATTGTATTAACTCGTAATTTCTTGGATGCTTGGCCACACCTTTCAATGAAAGTGCTTTTCCACAGTCTGTGCCTAGAGCTACTTGAAGAGGAAACAAACCATAGAGACAAAACTGAGAACTACTTTATTTTGTCAAGTTTCAAAGAGCTACTACAAACCATGTTGAATTTAGAGTTCCAAATTCATCTATCTATATAGGAGAGAACAGAGGGAAACCTAAATATAAAAACTGCTACTGTAGACGGACGCTTCAACCTAGAAGAACCAAACTTGGTGAGCCAAGTGGGATTTGTGTACTGATCATTACCACCAAGTATCATCAAGATTGGGTGAAAATATACTTGCTGGTATTTCGAAAACTCGTGATTTCATAGAAGCTTGGCAACCCCTCTCAATGAAAATGCTTTTCCACAGTCTGTGCCTAGGGCTATTTGAAGAGGAAACAAACCAAAGAGACAAAACTGAGAGCTCCTTTATTTTGTCAAGTTTCAAAGAGCTACTACAAACCATGTTCGATTTAGAGTTCCAAATTCATCTACCTATATAGGAGAGAACAGAGGTTAACCTAAATATAAAAACTGCTACTGTAGACGAACGTATCAACATAGAAGAACAAAATTTGGTGAGCCAAGTGGGATTTGTGTACTGATCATTAGCTCCAAGTATCATCAAGATTGGGTGAAAAAATATTTGCTGGTATTTCGGAAA
Organism: Callospermophilus lateralis; assembly: GCF_048772815.1. Taxonomy (NCBI): domain Eukaryota; kingdom Metazoa; phylum Chordata; class Mammalia; order Rodentia; family Sciuridae; genus Callospermophilus; species Callospermophilus lateralis. Next base: position 35,692 of record NW_027514005.1, read on the forward strand.
CTCGTTATTTCTTAGAAGCTTGGCAACCCCTCTCAATGAAAGTGCTTTTCCACAGTCTGTGCCTAGGGCTACTTGAAGAGGAAACAAACCATAGACACAAAACTGAGAACTCCTTTATTTTGTCAAGTTTCAAAGAGCTACTACAAACCATGTTGGATTTAGAGTTCCAAATTAATCTCTCCATATAGGAGAGAACAGAGTGAAACCTAAATATAAAAACTGCTACTGTAGACGAAAGCTTCAACCTACAAGAACAAAATTTGGTGAGCCAAGTGGGATTTGTGTACTGATCATTACCACCAAGTATCATCAAGATTTTGTGAAAAGATATTTGCTGGTATTTCGGAAACTCGTTATTTCTTAGAAGCTTTGCAACCCATCTCAATGAAAGTGCATTTCCACAGTCTGTGCCTAGGGCTCCTTGATTATTAAACAAACCATAGAGACAAAACTGAGAACTCCTTTATTTGTCAAGTTTCAAAGAGCTACTACAAACCATGTTGGATTTAGAGTTCCAAATTCATCTATCTATATATGAGAGAACAGAGTGAAACCTAAATATAAAAACTGCTACTGTAGACGAACGCTTCAACCTAGAAAAACAAAATTTGGTGAGCCAAGTGGGATTTGTGTACTGATAATTACCACCAAGTATCATCAAGATTGGGTGAATAAAATATTTGCTGGTATTTCGGAAAATCGTTATTTCTTAGAAGCTTGGCAACCCCTCTAAATTAAAGTTTTTTTCCACAGACTGTGCCTAGGGCTACTTGAAGAGGAAACAAACCATAGAGACAAAACTGAGAACTCCTTTATTTTGTCATGTTTCAAAGAGCTCCTACAAACCATGTTGGATTTAGAGTTAAAATTCATCTATCTATATATGAGAGAACAGAGGGACACCTAAATATAAAAACTGCTACTGTAGATGAGCGCTTAAACCTAGAAGAACAAAATTTTGAGCCAAGAGGGATTTGTATACTGATCATTAGCACCAAGTATCATCAAGATTGGGTGAAAAAATATTTGGTGGTATTTCGGAAACTCATTATTTCTTAGAAGCTTGTCAACCACTCTCAATGAAAGTGCTTTTCCACAGTCTGTGCCTAGGGCTCCTTGAAGATTAAACAAACCATAGAGACAAAACTGAGAACTAATTTATTTTTTCAAGTTTCAAAGAGCTACTACAAACCATGTTCAATTTAGAGTTCCAATTTCATCTATCTATATAGGAGAGAACAGAGGGAAACCTAACTATAAAAACTGCTTCTGTGGATGAACGCTTCAACCTAGAAAAACAAAATTTGGTGAGCCAAGTGGGATTTGTGTACTGATCATTACCACCACGTATCATCAAGATTGGGTGAAAAAATATTTGCTGGTATTTCATAAACTCGTAACTTCTTGGACGCTTGGCAACCCGTTTCAATGAAAGTGCTTATCCACAGTCTGTGCCTAGGGCTACTTGAAGAGGAAACAAACCATAGAGACAAAACTGAGAACTCCTTTATTTTGTCAAGTTTTTAAGAGCTACTACAAACCGTGTTGGATTTAGAGTTCCAAATTCATCTATCTATATATGAGAGAACAGAGGGAAACCTAAATATAAAAACTGCTAATGTAGTCGAACGCTTAAACCTAGAAGAACAAAATTTGGTGAGCCAAGTGGGATTTGTCTACTGATCATTACCACCAAGTATCATCAAGATTGGGTGAAAATATACTTGCTGGTATTTCGAAAACTCGTGATTTCATAGAAGCTTGGCCACCCCTCTCAATGAAAATGCTTTTCCACAGTCTGTGCCTAGGGCTATTTGAAGAGGAAACAAACCAAAGAGACAAAACTGAGAGCTCCTTTATTTTCTCAAGTTTCAAAGAGCTACTACAAACCATGTTGGATTTAGAGTTCCAAATTCATCTATCTATATAGGAGAGAACAGAGGTTAACCTAAATATAAAAACTGCTACTGTAGACGAACGTATCAACATAGAAGAACAAAATTTGGTGCGCCAAGTGGGATTTGTGTTCTGATCATTAGCTCCAAGTATCATCAAGATTGGGTGAAAAAATATTTGCTGGTATTTCGGAAACTCGTTATTTCTTAGAAGCTTGCCAACCCCTCTCAATGAAAGTGCGTTTCCAAAGTCTGTGCCTAGGGCTACATGAAGAAGAAACAAACCATAGAGACAAAACTGAGAACTCCTTTATTTTCTCAAGTTTCAAAGAGCTACTACAAACCATGTTGGATTTAGAGTTCCAAATAAATCTCTCCATATAGGAGAGAACAGAGTGAAACCTAAATATAAAAACTGCTACTGTAGACGAAAGCTTCAACCTACAAGAACAAAATTTGGTGAGCCAAGTGGGATTTGTGTACTGATCATTACCACCAAGTATCATCAAGATTGGGTGAAAAAATATTTGCTGGTATTTCGGAAACTTGTTATTTCTTAGAAGCTTTGCAACCCATCTCAATGAAAGTGCTTTTCCACAGTCTGTGCCTAGGGCTCCTTGAAAATTAAACAAACCATAGAGACAAAACTGAGAACTCCTTTATTTTGTCAAGTTTCAAAGAGCTACTAAAAACCATGTTGGATTTAAAGTTCAAAATTCATCTATCTATATAGGAGAGAACAGAGGGAAACCTAAATATAAAAACTGCTACTGTAAACGAACGCTTCAACCTAGAAAAACAAAATTTGGTGAGCCAATAGGATTTGTGTACTGGTCATTACCACCACGTATCATCAAGATTGGGTGAAAAAATATTTGCTGGAATTTTATAAGCTCGTAATTTCATGGAAGCTTGGCAACCCCTTTCAATGAAAATGCTTTTCCACATTCTGTGCAAAGGGTTACTTGAAGTGGAAACAAACCATAGAGACAAAACTGAGAACTCCTTTATTTTGTCAAGTTTCAAACAGCTACTAAAAACCATGTTGGATTTAGAGTTCCAAATTCATCTATCCATATAGGAGAGAACAGAGTGAAACCTAAATATATAAACTGCTACTGTAGACTAAAGCTTCAACCTAGAAGAACAAAATTTGGTGAGCCAAGTGGGATTTGTGTACTGATCATTACCAAGAGGTATCATCAAGATTGGGTGAAAAAATATTTGCTGGTATTTTGGAAACTCGTAATTTCTTAGAAGTTTGGCAACCCCTCTCACTGAAAGTGCTTTTCCACAGTCTGTGCCTAGGGCTCCTTGAAGATTAAACAAACCATAGAGACAAAACTGAGAACTCCTTTATTTGTCAAGTTTCAAAGAGTTACTACAAACCATGTTGGATTTAGATTTCCAAATTCATCTATCTATATAGGAGAGAAAGAGGGAAAACTAAATGTAAAAACTGCTACTGTAGACGAACACTTCAACCTAGAAGAACAAAATTTGATGAGCCAAATGGGATTTGTGTACTAATCATTAGCAACAAGTATCATCAAGATTGGGTGAAAAAATATTTGCTGGAATTTTATAAGCTCGTAATTTCTTGGAAGCTTGGCAACCTTTTTCAATTAATGTGCTTTTCCATAGTCTCTGCTTAGGGCTACTTGAAGAGGAAACAAATCATAGAGACAAAACTGAGAACTACTTTTTTTTGTTAAGTTTCAAAGAGCTACTAAAAACCATGTTGGATTTATAGTTCCAAATTCATCTATCTATATAGGAGAGAACAGAGGGAAACCTAAAAATATAAACTGCTACTGTAAATGAACGCTTCAAACTAGAAAAACAAAATTTGGTGAGTCAAGTGGGATTTGTGTACCGATCATTACCACCAAGTATCATCAAGATTGGGTGAAAAAATATTGGCTGTTATTTCGGAAAATCGTTATTTCTTGGAAGCTTGGCACCCCTTTCAATGAAAGTGCTTTTCCACTGTCTGTGCCTCGATCTACTTGAAGAGGAAACAAACCATAGAGAAAAAACTAAGAACTCGTTTATTTTATCAAGTTTTAAAGAGCTACCACAAGCCATGTTGGATTTAGAGTTCCAAATTCATCTATCAATATAGGAGAGAACAGAGGGAAATCTAAAAATATAAACTGCTACTGTAAACGAACGCTTCAACCAAGAAGAGCAAAATTTGGTGAGCCAAGTGGGATTTGTGTACCGATCATTACCACCAAGTATCATCAAGATTGGGTGAAAAAATACTTGCTGGTATTTTGGAAACTCGTTAATTCTTAGAAGATTGGCAACCCCTCTCAATGAAAGTGTTTTTCCACAGTCTGTGCCTAGGGCTATTTGAAGAGGAAAGAAACCATAGAGACAAAACTGAGAACTCCTTTATTTTGTCAAGTTTCAAAGAGCTACTACAAACCATGTTGGATTTTGAGTTCCAAAGTCATCTATGTATAAAGGAGAGAAAAGAGGGAAACCTAAATATAAAAACTGCTACTGTAGACGAACGCTTAAACCTAGAAGAACAAAATTTGGTGAGGTAAGTGGGATTTGTGTACTGATCATTACCACCAGGTATCATCAAGATTGGGTGAAAAAATATTTGCTGGTATTTCGGAAACTCGTTAATTCTTAGAAGCTTGGCAACCCCTCTCAATGAAAGCGCTTTTCCACAGTCTGTGCCTAGGGCTCCTTGAAGATTAACAAACGATAGAGACAAAACTGAGAACTCCTTTATTTGTCAAGTTTCAAAGAGCTACTACAAACCATGTTGGATTTAGAGTTCCAAATTTTTCTATTTATATATGAGAGAACAGAGTGAAACCTAAATATAAAAACTGCTACTGTAGACGAACGCTTCAACCTAGAAAAACAAAATTTGGTGAGCCAAGTGGGATTTGTGTACTGGTCATTACCACCACGTATCATCAAGATTGGGCGAAAAAATATTTGCTGGAATTGTATTAACTCGTAATTTCTTGGATGCTTGGCCACACCTTTCAATGAAAGTGCTTTTCCACAGTCTGTGCCTAGAGCTACTTGAAGAGGAAACAAACCATAGAGACAAAACTGAGAACTACTTTATTTTGTCAAGTTTCAAAGAGCTACTACAAACCATGTTGAATTTAGAGTTCCAAATTCATCTATCTATATAGGAGAGAACAGAGGGAAACCTAAATATAAAAACTGCTACTGTAGACGGACGCTTCAACCTAGAAGAACCAAACTTGGTGAGCCAAGTGGGATTTGTGTACTGATCATTACCACCAAGTATCATCAAGATTGGGTGAAAATATACTTGCTGGTATTTCGAAAACTCGTGATTTCATAGAAGCTTGGCAACCCCTCTCAATGAAAATGCTTTTCCACAGTCTGTGCCTAGGGCTATTTGAAGAGGAAACAAACCAAAGAGACAAAACTGAGAGCTCCTTTATTTTGTCAAGTTTCAAAGAGCTACTACAAACCATGTTGGATTTAGAGTTCCAAATTCATCTATCTATATAGGAGAGAACAGAGGTTAACCTAAATATAAAAACTGCTACTGTAGACGAACGTATCAACATAGAAGAACAAAATTTGGTGAGCCAAGTGGGATTTGTGTACTGATCATTAGCTCCAAGTATCATCAAGATTGGGTAAAAAAATAATTGCTGGTATTTCGGAAACTCGTTATTTCTTAGAAGCTTGGCAACCCCTCTCAATGAAAGTGCTTTTCCACAGTCTGTGCCTAGGGCTACTTGAAGAGGAAACAAACCATAGACACAAAACTGAGAACTCCTTTATTTTGTCAAGTTTCAAAGAGCTACTACAAACCATGTTGGATTTAGAGTTCCAAATTAATCTCTCCATATAGGAGAGAACAGAGTGAAACCTAAATATAAAAACTGCTACTGTAGACGAAAGCTTCAACCTACAAGAACAAAATTTGGTGAGCCAAGTGGGATTTGTGTACTGATCATTACCACCAAGTATCATCAAGATTTTGTGAAAAAATATTTGCTGGTATTTCGGAAACTCGTTATTTCTTAGAAGCTTTGCAACCCATCTCAATGAAAGTGCATTTCCACAGTCTGTGCCTAGGGCTCCTTGAAAATTAAACAAACCATAGAGACAAAACTGAGAACTCCTTTATTTGTCAAGTTTCAAAGAGCTACTACAAACCATGTTGGATTTAGAGTTCCAAATTCATCTATCTATATATGAGAGAACAGAGTGAAACCTAAATATAAAAACTGCTACTGTAGACGAACGCTTCAACCTAGAAAAACAAAATTTGGTGAGCCAAGTGGGATTTGTGTACTGATAATTACCACCAAGTATCATCAAGATTGGGTGAAAAAAATATTTGCTGGTATTTCGGAAAATCGTTATTTCTTAGAAGCTTGGCAACCCCTCTAAATTAAAGTTTTTTTCCACAGACTGTGCCTAGGGCTACTTGAAGAGGAAACAAACCATAGAGACAAAACTGAGAACTCCTTTATTTTGTCATGTTTCAAAGAGCTCCTACAAACCATGTTGGATTTAGAGTTAAAATTCATCTATCTATATATGAGAGAACAGAGGGACACCTAAATATAAAAACTGCTACTGTAGATGAGCGCTTAAACCTAGAAGAACAAAATTTTGAGCCAAGAGGGATTTGTATACTGATCATTAGCACCAAGTATCATCAAGATTGGGTGAAAAAATATTTGGTGGTATTTCGGAAACTCATTATTTCTTAGAAGCTTGTCAACCACTCTCAATGAAAGTGCTTTTCCACAGTCTGTGCCTAGGGCTCCTTGAAGATTAAACAAACCATAGAGACAAAACTGAGAACTAATTTATTTTTTCAAGTTTCAAAGAGCTACTACAAACCATGTTCAATTTAGAGTTCCAATTTCATCTACCTATATAGGAGAGAACAGAGGGAAACCTAACTATAAAAACTGCTTCTGTGGATGAACGCTTCAACCTAGAAAAACAAAATTTGGTGAGCCAAGTGGGATTTGTGTACTGATCATTACCACCACGTATCATCAAGATTGGGTGAAAAAATATTTGCTGGTATTTCATAAACTCGTAACTTCTTGGACGCTTGGCAACCCGTTTCAATGAAAGTGCTTATCCACAGTCTGTGCCTAGGGCTACTTGAAGAGGAAACAAACCATAGAGACAAAACTGAGAACTCCTTTATTTTGTCAAGTTTTTAAGAGCTACTACAAACCGTGTTGGATTTAGAGTTCCAAATTCATCTATCTATATATGAGAGAACAGAGGGAAACCTAAATATAAAAACTGCTAATGTAGTCGAACGCTTAAACCTAGAAGAACAAAATTTGGTGAGCCAAGTGGGATTTGTCTACTGATCATTACCACCAAGTATCATCAAGATTGGGTGAAAATATACTTGGTGGTATTTCGAAAACTCGTGATTTCATAGAAGCTTGGCCACCCCTCTCAATGAAAATGCTTTTCCACAGTCTGTGCCTAGGGCTATTTGAAGAGGAAACAAACCAAAGAGACAAAACTGAGAGCTCCTTTATTTTGTCAAGTTTCAAAGAGCTACTACAAACCATGTTGGATTTAGAGTTCCAAATTCATCTATCTATATAGGAGAGAACAGAGGTTAACCTAAATATAAAAACTGCTACTGTAGACGAACGTATCAACATAGAAGAACAAAATTTGGTGCGCCAAGTGGGATTTGTGTTCTGATCATTAGCTCCAAGTATCATCAAGATTGGGTGAAAAAATATTTGCTGGTATTTCGGAAACTCGTAATTTCTTAGAAGCTTGGCAACCCCTCTCAATGAAAGTGCGTTTCCAAAGTCTGTGCCTAGGGCTACATGAAGAAGAAACAAACCATAGAGACAAAACTGAGAACTCCTTTATTTTCTCAAGTTTCAAAGAGCTACTACAAACCATGTTGGATTTAGAGTTCCAAATTAATCTCTCCATATAGGAGAGAACAGAGTGAAACCTAAATATAAAAACTGCTACTGTAGACGAAAGCTTCAACCTACAAGAACAAAATTTGGTGAGCCAAGTGGGATTTGTGTACTGATCATTAGCACCAAGTATCATCAAGATTGGGTGAAAAAATATTTGCTGGTATTTCATAAACTCGTAACTTCTTGGACGCTTGGCAACCCGTTTTAATGAAAGTGCTTATCCACAGTCTGTGCCTAGGGCTACTTGAAGAGGAAACAAACCATAGAGACAAAACGGAGAACTCCTTTATTTTGTCAAGTTTTAAAGAGCTACTACAAACCATGTTGGATATAGAGTTCCAAATTCATCTATCTATATATGAGAGAACAGAGGGAAACCTAAATATAAAAACTGCTAATGTAGTCGAACGCTTAAACCTAGAAGAACAAAATTTGGTGAGCCAAGTGGGATTTGTGTACTGATCATTACCACCAAGTATCATCAAGATTGGGTGAAAAAATATTTGCTGGTATTTCGGAAACTCGTTATTTCTTAGAGCTTGGCAACCCCTCTCAATGAAAGTGCTTTTCCACAGTCTGTGCCTAGGGCTCCTTGAAGATTAAACAAACCATACAGACAAAACTGAGAACTCCTTTATTTTTTCAAGTTTCAAAGAGCTACTACAAACCATGTTGGATTTAGAGTTCCAAATTCATCTATCTATATAGGAGAGAACAGAGGGAAACCTAAATATAAAAACTGGTACTGTGGACGAATGCTTCAACCTAGAAGAACAAAATTTGGTGAGCCAAGTGGGATTTGTGTACTGGTCATTAGCTCCAAGTATCATCAAGATTGGGTGAAAAAAATATTTGCTGGTATTTCAGAAACTCGTTATTTCTTAGGAGCTTGGCAACCCCTCTCAATGAAAGTGCTTTTCCACAGTCTGTACCTAGGGCTACTTGAAGAGGAAACAAACCATATAGAAAAAACTGAGAACTCCTTTATTTTGTCAAGTTTCAAAGAGCTACTACAAACCATGTTGGATTTAGAGTTCCAAATTCATCTATCTATATAGGAGAGAAAGAGGGAAACCTAAATATAAAAACTGCTACTGTAGACGAACGCTGCAACCTAGAAGAACAAAATCTGGTGAGCCAAGTGGGATTTGTGTACTTGTCATTACCAAAACGTATCATCAAGATTGGGTGAAAAATATTTGCTGGTATTTCGGAAACTCGTAATTTCTTGGAAGTTTGGCAACCCTTTTCAATGAAAGTGCTTTTCCACAGTCTCTGCTTAGGGCTACTTGAAGAGGAAACAAATCATAGAGACAAAACTGAGAACTACTTTTTTGGTCAAGGTTCAAAGAGCTACTTCAAACTATGTTGGATTTAGAGTTCCAAATGCATCTATCTATATAGGAGAGAACAGAGGGAAACCTAAAAATATAAACTGCTACTGTAGACGAACGCTTCAACCTAGAAGAACAAAATTTGGTGAGCCAAGTGGGATTTGTGTACTGATCATTACCCACAAGTATCATCAAGATTGGGTGAAAAAATATTTGCTGGTATTTCGGAAACTCGTTATTTCTTGGATGCTTTTCCACCCCTTTCAATGAAATTGCTTTTCCACAGTCTGTGCCACGAGCTAATTGAAGAGGAAACAAACCATAGATACAAAAGTGAGAACTCCTTTATTTTGTCAAGTTTCAAAGAGCTACTACAAACCATGTTGGATTTAGAGTTCAAAATTCATCTATCTATATAGGAGAGAACAGAGGGAAAACTAAATATAAAAACTGCTACAGTAGACGAACGCTTCAACCTAGAAGAACAAAATTTGGTGAGCCAAGTGGGATTTGTGTACTGATCATTAGCTCCAAGTATCATCAAGATTGGGTGAAAAAATATTTGCTGGTATTTCGGAAACTCGTTATTTCTTAGAAGCTTGGCAACCCCTCACAATGAAAGTGCTTTTCCACAGTCTGTGCCTAGGGCTACTTGAAGAGGAAACAAACCATAGACACAAAACTGAGAACTCCTTTTTTGTCAAGTTTCAAAAAGCTACTAGTAACCATGTTGGATTTAGACTTCCAAATTCTTCTATCTATATATGAGAGAACAGAGTGAAACCTAAATATAAAAACTGCTACTGTAGACGAACGCTTCAACCTAGAAGAACAAAATTAGGTGAGTGAAGTGGGATTTGTGTACTGATCATTACCACCAAGTATCATCAAGATTGGGTGAAAAAATATTTGCTGGTATTTCGGAAACTCGTTATTTCTAAGAAGCTTGGCAACCCCTCTCAATGAAAGTGCTTTTCCACAGTCTGTGCCTAGGGCTCCTTTAAGATTAAACAAACCATAGAGCCAAAACTGAGAACTCCTTTATTTGTCAAGTTTCAAAGAGCTACTACAAACCATGTTGGATTTAGAGTTCCAAATTCATCTATCTATATAGGAGAGAAAGAGGGAAACCTAAATATAAAAACTGCTACTGTAGACGAACGCTTCAACCTAGAAGAACAAAATTTGGTGAGCCAAGTGGGATTTGTGTACTTGTCATTACCAAAACGTATCATCAAGATTGGGTGAAAAAATATTTGCTGGTATTTCATAAACTCTTAATTACTTGGAAGCTTGGCAACCCTTTTCAATGAAAGTGCTTTTCCACAGTCTGTGCCTAGAGCTACTTGAAGAGGAAACAACCCATAGAGACAAAACTGAGAACTAAGTTATTTTGTCAGGTTTCAAAGAGCTACTACAAACCATGTTGGATTTAGAGTTCCAAATTCATCTATCTATATAGGAGAGAACAGAGGGAAACCTAAATATAAAAACTGCTACTGTAGACGAACGCTTCAAACTAGAAGAACAAATTTTGGTGAGTCAATGGGATTTGTGTACCGATCATTACCACCAAGTATCATCAAGATTGGGTGAAAAAATATTTGCTGGTTTTTCGGAAACTCGTTATTTCTTGGAAGCTTGGGCACACCTTTCAATGAAAGTGCTTTTCCACAGTCTGTGCCTAGAGCTACTTGAAGAGGAAACAAACCATAGAGACAAAACTGAGAACTACTTTATTTTGTCATGTTTCAAAGAGCTACTACAAACCATGTTGAATTTAGAGTTCCAAATTCATCTATCTATATATGAGAGAACAGAGGGAAACCTAAATATAAAAACTGCTACTGTACACGAATGCTTCAACCTAGAAGAAAAAACTTGGTGAGCCAAGTGGGACTTGTGTACTGATCATAACCACCAAGTATCATCAAGATTGGGTGAAAAAATACTTGCTGGTATTTCGAAAACTCGTGAATTCATAGAAGCTTGGCAACCCCTCTCAATGAAAATGCTTTTCCACAGTCTGTGCCTAGGGATACTTGAAGAGGAAACAAACCAAAGAGACAAAACTGAGAGCTCCTTTATTTTGTCAAGTTTGAAAGAGCTACTACAAACCATGTTTGATTTAGAGTTACAAATTCATCTATCTATATAGGAGAGAACAGAGGTTAACCTAAATTAAAAACTGCTACTGTAGACGAACGTATCAACATAGAAAAACAAAATTTGGTGCGCCAAGTGGGATTTGTGTACTGATCATTAGCTCCAAGTATCATCAAGATTGGGTGAAAAAATATTTGCTGGTATTTCGGAAACTCGTTATTTCTTAGAAGCTTGGCAACCCCTCTCAATGAAAGTGCTTTTCCACAGACTGTGCCTAGGGCTACTTGAAGAGGAAACAAACCATAGACACAAAACTGAGAACTCCTTTTTTGTCAAGTTTCAAAGAGCTACTAGTAACCATGTTGGATTTAGAGTTCCAAATTCTTCTATCTATATATGAGAGAACAGAGTGAAACCTAAATATAAAAACTGCTACTGTAGACGAACGCTTCAACCTAGAAGAACAAATTTTGGTGAGCCAAGTGGTATTTGTGTACTGATCATTACCAAAAAGTATCATCAAGATTGGGTGAAAAAATACTTGCTGGTATTTCGAAAACTCGTTATCTTAGAAGCTCTGCAACCCCTCTCAATGAAAGTGCTTTTCCACAGTCTGTGCCTAGGGCTACTTGAAGAGGAAACAAACCATAGAGACAAAACTGAGAACTCCTTTATTTTGTCAAGTTTCAAAGAGCTACTGCAAACCATGTTGGATTTAGAGTTCCAAATTAATCTCTCCATATAGGAGAGAACAGAGTGAAACCTAAATATAAAAACTGCTACTGTAGACGAAAGCTTCAACCTAGAAGAACAAAATTTGGTGAGCCAAGTGGGATTTGTGTACTGATCATTACCACCAAGTATCATCAAGATTGTGTGAAAAAATATTTGCTGGTATTTCGGAAACTCGTTATTTCTTAGAAGCTTGGCAACCCATCTCAATGAAAGTGCTTTTCCACTGTCTGTGCAAAGGGCTCCTTGAAAATTAAACAAACCATAGAGACAAAACTGAGAACTCCTTTATTTGTAAAGTTTCAAAGAGCTACTACAAACCATGTTGGATTTAGAGTTCCAAATTCATCTATCTATATAGGAGAGAAAGAGGGAAACCTTAATATAAAAACTGCTACTGTAGACGAACGCTTCAACCTAGAAGAACAAAATTTGGGGAGCAACGTGGGATTTGTGTACTTGTCATTACCAAAACGTATCATCAAGATTGGGTGAAAAAATATTTGCTGGTATTTCAGAAACTCGTATTTTTTTGGAAAGATTGGCAACCCTTTTCAATGAAAGTGCTTTTCCACAGTCTCTGCTTAGGGCTACTTGAAGAGGAAACAATTCATACAGACAAAACTGAGTACTACTTTATTTTTTTCAAGATTCAAAGAGCTACTAAAAACCATGTTGGATTTATAGTTCCAAAGTCATCTATCTATATAGGAGAGAACAGAGGGAAACCTAATAATATAAACTGCTACTGTAAATGAACGCTTCAAACTAGAAGAACAAAATTTGGTTAGTCAAGTGGGATTTGTGTACCGATCATTACCACCAAGTATCATCAAGATTGGGTGAAAAAATATTTGCTAGTATTTCGGAAACTGGTTATTTCTTGGAAGCTTGGCCACCCCTTTCAATGAAAGTGCTTTTCCACAGTCTGTGCCTAGGGCTACTTTAAGAGGAAACAAACCATAGAGACAAACTGAGAAATCCTTTATTTTGTCAAGTTTCAAAGAGCCACTACAAACCATGTTGGATTTAGAGTTCCAAATTCATCTATCTATATAGGAGAGAACAGAGGTTAACCTTAATATAAAAACTGCTACTGTAGACGAACGTATCAACATAGAAGAACAAAATTTGGTGCGCCAAGTGGGATTTGTGTACTGATCATTAGCTCCAAGTATCATCAAGTTTCGGTGAAAAAAATATTTGCTGGTATTTCGGAAACTTGTTATTTCTTAGAAGCTTGGCAACCCCTCTCAATGAAAGTGCTTTTCCACAGTCTGTGCCTAGGGCTACTTAAAGAGGAAACAAACCATAGACACAAAACTGAGAACTCCTTTTTTGTCAAGTTTCAAAGAGCTACTAGTAACCATGTTGGATTTAGAGTTCCAAATTCTTCTATCTATATATGAGAGAACAGAGTGAAACCTAAATATAAAAACTGCTACTGTAGACGAACGCTTCAACCTAGAAGAACAAATGTGGTGAGCCAAGTGGGATTTGTGTACTGATCATTACCACCAAGTATCATCAAGATTGGGTGAAAAAATATTTGCTGGTATTTCGGAAACACGTAATTTCTTGGAAGCTTGGCAACCCTTTTCAATGAAAGTGCTTTTCCACAGTCTGTGCCTAGAGCTACTTGAAGAGGAAACAAACCATAGAGACAAAACTGAGAACTACTTTATTTTGTCAAGTTACAAAGAGCTACTACAAACCATGTTGGATTTAGAGTTCCAAATTCATCTATCTATATAGGAGAGAACAGAGGGAAACCTAAATATAAAAACTGCTACTGTAGACGAACGCTTCAAACTAGAAGAACAAATTTTGGTGAGTCAAGTGGGATTTGTGTACTGATCATTACCACCAAGTATCATCAAGATTGGGTGAAAAAATATTTGCTGGTTTTTCGGAAACTCGTTATTTCTTGGAAGCTTGGCCACCCGTTTCAATTAAAGTGCTTTTCCCCAGTCTGTGACTAGAGCTACTTGAAGAGGAAACAAACCATAGAGATAAAACTGAGAACTACTTTATTTTGTCAAGTTTCAAACAGCTACTACAAACCATGTTGAATTTAGAGTTCCAAATTCATCTATCTATATCGGAGAGAACAGAGGGAAACCTAAATATAAAAACTGCTACTGTAGACGAACGCTTCAACCTAGAAGAACCAAATTTGGTGAGCCAAGTGGGATTTGTGTACTGATCATTACCACCAAGTATCATCAAGATTGGGTGAAAAAATACTTGCTGATATTTCGAAAACTCGTGAATTCATAGAAGCTTGGCAACCCGTCTCAATGAAAATGCTTTTCCACAGTCTGTGCCTAGGGCTACTTGAAGAGGAAACAAACCAAAGAGACAAAACTGAGAGCTCCTTTATTATGTCAAGTTTCAAAGAGCTGCTACAAACCATGTTGGATTTAGAGTTCCAAATTCATCTATCTATATAGGAGAGAACAGAGGTTAACCTAAATATAAAAACTGCTACTGTAGACGAACGTATCAACATAGAAGAACAAAATTTGGTGCGCCAAGTGGGATTTGTGTACTGATCATTAGCTCCAAGTATCATCAAGATTCGGTGAAAAAATATTTGCTGGTATTTCGGAAGCTTGTTATTTCTTAGAAGCTTGGCAACCCCTCTAAATGAAAGTGCTTTTCCACAGTCTGTGCCTAGGGCTACTTAAAGAGGAAACAAACCATAGACACAAAACTGAGAACTCCTTTTTTGTCAAGTTTCAAAGAGCTACTAGTAACCATGTTGGATTTAGAGTTCCAAATTCTTCTATCTATATATGAGAGAACAGAGTGAAACCTAAATATAAAAACTGCTACTGTAGACGAACGCTTCAACCTAGAAGAACAAATTTTGGTGAGCAAGTGGTATTTGTGGACTGATCATTACCACCAAGTATCATCAAGATTGGGTGAAAAAATACTTGCTGGTATTTCGAAAACTCGTTATTTCTTAGAAGCTCTGCAACCTCTCTCAATGAAAGTGCTTTTCCACAGTCTGTGCCTAGGGCTACTTGAAGAGGAAACATACCATAGAGACAAAACTGAGAACTTCTTTATTTTGTCAAGTTTCAAAGAGCTACTACAAACCATGTTGGATTTAGAGTTCCAAATTCATCTATCCATATAGGAGAGAACAGAGTGAAACCTAAATATAAAAACTGCTACTGTAGACGGAAGCTTCAACCTAGAAGAACAAAATTTGGTGAGCCAAGTGGATTTTGTGTACTGATCATTAGCACCAAGTATCATCAAGATTGGGTGAAAAAATCTTTGGTTGTATTTCGGAAACTCGTTATTTCTTAGAAGCTTGGCAACCCCTCTCAATGAAAGTGCTTTTCCACAGTTTGTGCCTATGGCTCCTTGAAGATTAAACAAACCATAGAGAAAAACTGAGAACTAATTTATTTTTTCAAGTTTCAAAGAGCTACTACATCCATGTTTAATTTAGAGTTCCAATTTCATCTATCTATATAGGAAAGAACAGAGGGAAACCTAACTATAAAAACTGCTTCTGTGGATGAACGCTTCAACCTAGAAAAACAAAATTTGGTGAGCCAAGTGGGATTTGTGTACTGGTCATTACCACTACGTATCATCAAGATTGGGTGAAAAAATATTTGCTTGTATTTCATAAACTCGTAATTTCTTGGAAGCTTGGCAACCCCTCTCAATGAAAGTGCTTTTCCACAGTCTGTGCCTAGGGCTCCTTGAAGATTAAACAAACCATAGAGACAAAACTGAGAACTCCTTTATTTTTTCAAGTTTCAAAGAACTACTACAACCCATGTTGGATTTAGAGTTCCAAATTTATCTATCTATATAGGAGAGAACAGAGGGAAACCTAAATATAAAAACTGGTACTGTAGACGAAAGCTTCAACCTAGAAGAACAAAATTTGGTGAGCCAAGTGGGATTTGTGTACTGGTCATTAGCTCCAAGTATCATCAAGATTGGGTGAAAAAATATTTGCTGGTATTTCGGAAACTCGTTATTTCTTAGAAGCTTGGCAAAACCTCTCAATGAAAGTGCTTTTCCACAGTCTGTGCCTAGGGCTACTTGAAGAGGAAACAAACCATAGAGAAAAAACTGAGAACTCCTTTATTTTGTCAAGTTTCAAAGAGCTACTACAAACCATGTTGGATTTAGAGTTCCAAATTCATCTAACTATATAGGAGAGATCAGAGGGAAACCTAAATATAAAAACTGCTACTGTAGAGGAACGCTTAAACTTAGAAGAACAAAATTTGGTGAGCCTAGTGGGATTTATGTTCTGATCATTACCACGAAGTATTATCAAGATTGGGTGAAAAAATATTTGCTGGTATTTGGGAAAATCGTTAATTCTTAGAATCTTGGCAACCCCTCTCAATGAAAGGGCTTTTCCACAGTCTGTGCCTAGGACTACTTGAAGAGGAAACAACACATAGAGACAAAACTGAGAACTCCTTTATTTTGTCAAGTTTCAAAGTGCTACTACAAACCATGTTGGATTTAGAGTTCCAAATTCATCTATCTATATAGGAGAGAAAGAGGGAAACCTAAATATAAAAACTGCTACTGTAGACGAACGCTTCAACCTAGAAGAACAAAATTTGGTGAGCCAAGTGGGATTTGTGTACTTGTCATTACCAAAACGTATCATCAAGATTGGGTGAAAAAATATTTGCTGGTATTTCGGAAACTCGTAATTTCTTGGAAGTTTGCCAACCCTTTTCAATGAAAGTGCTTTTCCACAGTCTCTGCTTTGGGCTACTTAAAGAGGAAACAAATCATAGAGACAAAATTGAGAACTACTTTTTTTTTCAAGGTTCAAAGAGCTACTTCAAATTATGTTGGATTTAGAGTTCCAAATGCATCAATCTATATAGGAGAGAACAGAGGGAAACCTAAACATATAAACTGCTACTGTAGACGAACGCTTCAACCTAGAAGAACAAAATTTGGTGAGCCAAGTAGGATTTGTGTACTGATCATTACCACGAAGTATCATCAAGATTGGGTGAAAAAATATTTGCTGGTATTTCGGAAACTCGTTATTTCTTGGAAGCTTGGCCACCCTTTCAATGAAAGTGCTTTTCCACAGTCTGTGCCTCGAGCTAATTGAAGAGGAAACAATCCATAGAGACAAAACTGAGAACTCCTTTATTTTGTCAAGTTTCAAAGAGCTACTACAAACCATGTTGGATTTAGAGTTCCAAATTCATCTATCTATATAGGAGAGAACAGAGGGAAACCTAAATATAAAAACTGCTACAGTAGAAGAACGCTTCAACCCAGAAGAACAAAATTTGGTGAGCCAAGTGGGATTTGTGTACTGATCATTAGCTCCACGAATCACCAAGATTGGGTGAAAAAATATTTGCTGGTATTTCGGAAACTCGTTATTTCTTAGAAGCTCGGCAACCCCTCTCAATGAAAGTGCTTTTCCACAGTCTGTGCCTAGGGCTACTTGAAGAAGAAACAAACCATAGACACAAAACTGAGAACTCCTTTATTTTTTCAAGTATCAAAGAGCTACTAGTAACCATGTTGGATTTAGAGTTCCAAATTTTTCTATCTATATATGAGAGAACAGAGTGAAACCTAAATATAAAAACTGCTACTGTAGTCGAACGCTTCAAACTAGAAGAACAAAATTTGGTGAGCCAAGTGGGATTTGTGTCCTGATCAGTACCACCAAGTACAATCAAGATTGGGTGAAAAAATATTTGCTGGTATTTTGGAAACTCCTATTTCTTAGAAGCTTGGCAACCCCTCTCAATGAAAGTGCTTTTCCACAGTTGTGCCTAGGGCTCCTTGAAGATTAAACAAACCATAGAGACCAAACTAAGAACTCCTTTATTTTGTCAAGTTTGAAAGAGCTACTACAAACCATGTTTTATTTAGAGTTCCAAATTCATCTATCTATATATGAGAGAACAGAGGGAAACCTAAATATAAAAACTGCTACTGTAGACGAAACCTTCAACCTAGAAGAACAAAATTTGGTGAGCCAAGTGGGATTTGTGTACTGATTATTACCACGAAGTATTATCAAGATTGGGTGAAAAAATATTTGCTGGTATTTCGGAAAATCGTTAATTCTTAGAAGCTTGGAAACCCCTCTCAGTGAAAGTGCTTTTCCACAGTATGTGCCTAGGGCTACTTGAAGAGGAAACAAACCATAGAGACAAAACTGAGAGCTCCTTTATTTTGTCAAGTTTCAAAGAGCTACTACAAACCATGTTGGATTTATTGTTCCAAATTCATCTATCTATATAGGAGAGAACAGAGGGAAACCTAAATATAAAAACTGCTACTGTAGACGAACGCTTCAACATAGAAGAACAAAATTTGGTGAGCCAAGTGGGATTTTTGTACTGATCATTAGCTCCATGTATCATCAAGATTGGGTGAAAAATATTTGCTGGTATTTCGGAAACTCGTTATTTCTTGAAGCTTGGCAACCCCTCTCAATGAAAGTGCTTTTCCACAATCTGTGCCTAGAGCTACTTGAAGAGGAAACAAACCATAGAGACAAAACTGAGAACTGCTTTATTTTGTCAAGGTTCAAAGAGCTACTAGAAACCATGTTGGATTTAGAGTTCCAAATTCATCTATCTATGTAGGAGAGGACAGAGGGAAACCTAAATATAAAAACTGCTACTGTAGATGTACGCTTCAACCTAGAAGAACAATATTCGGTGAGCCAAGTGGGATTAGTGTACTGATCATTACCACCAAGTATCATCAAGATTGGGTGAAAAAATATTTGCTGGTATTTCGGAAACTCGTTATTTCTTAAAGCTTGGCAACCCCTCTCAATGAAAGTGCTTTTCCACAGTCTGTGCCTAGGGCTCCTTGAAGATTAAACAAACCATAGAGACAAAACTGAGAACTCCTTTATTTTCTCAAGTTTCCAAGGGCTACTACAAACCATATTGGATTTAGAGTTCCAAATCCATCTATCTATATAGGAGAGAACAGAGGGAAACCTAAATATAAAAACTGCTACTGTGGACGAACGCTTCACCCTAGAAGAACAAAATTTGGTGAGCCAAGTGGGATTTGTGTACTTGTCATTACCAAAACGTATCATCAAGATTGGGTGAAAAAATATTTGCTGGTATTTCGGAAACTCGTAATTTCTTGGAAGCTTGGCAACCCTTTTCAATGAATGTGCTTTCCACAGTCTCTGCTTAGGGATACTTGAAGAGGAAACAAACCATAGAGACAAAACTGAGAACTACTTTTTTTTGTCAAGTTTCAAAGAGCTACTACAAACCATGTTGGATTTAGAGTTCCAAATTCATCTATTTATATAGGAGAGAACAGAGGGAAACCTAAATATAAAAACTGCTACTGTAGACGAACGCTTCAACCTTGAAGAACAAAATTTGGTGAGCCAAGTGGGATTTGTGTACTTGTCATTCCCAAAACGTATTATCAAGATTGGGTGAAAAAATATTTGCTGGTATTTCGGAAACTCTTTATTTTTTGGAAGCTTGGCAACCCCTTTCAATGAGAGTGCTTTTCCACAGTCTGTGCCTAGGGCTACTTGAAGAGGAAACAAAGCATAGAGAAAAAACTGAGAACTAATTTATTTTTTCAAGTTTCAAAGAGCTACTACAAACCATGTTGAATTTAGAGTTCCAAATTCAGCTATCTTATAGGAGAGTACAGAGTGAAACCTAAATATAAAAACTGCTACTGTAGACGAACGCTTAAACCTAGAAGAACAAAAGTTGCTCTGCCAAGTGGGATTTGTGTACTGATCATTACCACCAAGTATCATCAAGATTGGGTGAAAAAATATTTGCTGGTATTTCTGAAACTAGTTATTTCTTAGATGCTTGGCAACCCCATTCAATGAAAGTTCTTTTCCACAGTCTGTGCCTAGGGCTACTTGAAGAGGAAACAAACCATAGAGACAAAACTGAGAACTCCTTTATTTTCTCAAGTTTCAAAGAGCTACTACAAACCATGTTGGATCTAGAGTTCCAAATTCATCTATCTATATAGGAGAGAACAGAGGGAAACCTAAATATAAAAACTGCTACTGTAGATGAACGCTTCAAACTAGAAGAACAAAATTTGGTGAGCCAAGTGGGACTTGTGTACTGATCATTACGACCAAGTATCATCAAGATTGGGTGAAAAAATATTTGCTGGTATTTTGGAAACTCGTTATTTCTTAGAAGCTTGCCAACCCCTTTCAATAAAAGTGCTTTTCCACAGTCTGTGCCAAGGATACTTGAAGAGGAAAAAAACCATAGAGAAAAAACTGAGAACTCCTTTATTTTGTCAAGTTTCAAAGAGCTACTAAAAATCATGTTGGATTTAGAGTTCCAAATTCATATATCTATATAGGAGAGAACAGAGGGAAACCTAAATATAAACTGCTACTGTAAACGAACGCGTCAACCTAGAAGAACAAAATTTGGTGAGCCAAGTGGGATTTGTGTACTGATCATTACTACCAGGTATCATCAAGATTGGGTGAAAAAATATTTGCTGGTATTTCGGAAACTCGTTAATTCTTAGAAGCTTGGCAACCCCTCTCAATGAAAGCGCTTTTCCACAGTCTGTGCCTAGGGCTCCTTGAAGATTAAACAAAATATAAAGACAAAACTGAGAACTCCTTTATTTGTCAAGTTTCAAAGAGCTACTACAAACCATGTTGGATTTAGAGTTCCAAATTCATCTATCTACATAGGAGAGATAGAGGGAAACCTAAATATAAAAACTGCTACTGTAGACGAACGCTTCAACCTAGAAGAACAAAATGTGGTGAGCCAAGTGGAATTTTTGTACTTGTCATTACCAAAACGTATCATCAAGATTGGGTGAAAAAATATTTGCAGGTATTTCGGAAACTCGTAATTTCTTGGAAGCTTGGCAACCCTTTTCAATGAAAGTGCTTTTCCACAGTCTCTGCTTAGGTCTACTTGAACAAGAAACAAATCATAGAGACAAAACTGAGAACTACTTTTTTTTTGTCAAGTTTCAAAGAGCTACTAAAAACCATGTTGGATTTATAGTTCCAAATTCATCTATCTATATAGGACAGAACAGAGGGAAACCTAAAAATTTAAACTGCTACTGTAAACGAACGCTTCAACCTAGCAGAACAAATTTTGGTGAGTCAAGTGGGATTTGTGTACCGATCATTACCACCAAGTATCATCAAGTTTGGGTGAAAAAATACTTGCTGGTATTTCGGAAACTCGTTATTTCTTGGAAGCTTGGCCACCCCTTTCATTGAAAGTGCTTTTCCACAGTCTGTGCCTAGAGCTACTTGAAGAGGAAACAAACCATAGAGACAAAACTGAGAAGTACTTTACTTTGTCAAGTTTCAAAGAGCTACTACAAACTATGTTGAATTTATTGTTCCAAATTCATCTATCTATATAGGAGAGAACAGAGGGAAACCTAAATATAAAAACTGCTACTGTAGACGAACGCTTCAACCTAGAAGAACAAAATTTGGTGAGCCAAGTGGGATTTTTGTACTGATCATTAGCTCCATGTATCATCAAGATTGGGTGAAAAAATATTTGCTGGTATTTCGGAAACTCGTTATTTCTTGAAGCTTGGCAACCCCTCTCAATGAAAGTGCTTTTCCACAGTCTGTGCCTAGGGCTACTTGAAGAGGGAACAAACCATAGAGACAAAACTTAGAACTCCTTTATTTTGTCAAGTGTCAAAGAGCTATTACAAACCATGTTGGATTTAGAGTTCCATATTCATCTATTTATATATGAGAGAACAGAGGGAAACCTAAATATAAAAACTGCTACTGTAGACGAACGCTTAAACCAAGAAGAACAAAATTTGGTGAGCCAAGTGAGATTTGTATACTGATCATTACCACCAAGTATCATCAAGATTGGGTGAAAAAATATTTGCTCGTATTTCGGAAACTCGTTATTTCTTAAAGCTTGGCAACCCCTCTCAATGAAAGTGCTTTTCCACAGTCTGTGCCTAGGGCTCCTTGAAGATTAAACAAACCATAGAGACAAAACTGAGAACTCCTTTATTTTCTCAAGTTTCCAAGGGCTACTACAAACCATATTGGATTTAGAGTTCCAAATTCATCTAATTATATAGGAGAGATCAGAGGGAAACCTAAATATAAAAACTGCTACTGTGGACGAACGCTTCAACCTAGAAGAACAAAATTTGGTGAGCCAAGTGGGATTTGTGTACTTGTCATTACCAAAACGTATCATGAAGATTGGGTGAAAAAATATTTGCTGGTATTTCGGAAACTCGTAATTTCTTGGAAGCTAGGCAACCCTTTTCAATGAAAGTGCTTTTCCACAGTCTCTGCTTAGGTCTATTTGAAGAGGAAACAAATCATAGAGACAAAAGTGAGAACTACTTTTTTTTGTGAAGTTTCAAAGAGCTACTAAAAACCATGTTGGACTTATAGTTCCAAATTTATCTATCTATATAGAAGAGAACAGAGGGAAACCTAAAAATATAAACTGCTACTGTAAACAAACGCTTCAAACTAGAAGAACAAGTTTTGGTGAGTCAAGTGGGATTTGTGTACCGATCGTTACCACCAAGTATCATCAAGTTTGGGTGAAAAAATATTTGCTGGTATTTCGGAAACTCGTTATTTCTTGGAAGCTTGGCAACCCCTCTCAATGAAAGTGCTTTACCACAGTCTGTGCCTAGAGCTAC
>NW_027514005.1:58598-107599 GCF_048772815.1 Callospermophilus lateralis
TGCCAAGCTTCTAAGAAATAACGAGTTTCCGAAATACCAACAAATATTTTTTCACCCAATCTTGATGATACTTGGAGCTAATGATCAGTACACAAATCCCACCTGGCTCACCAAATTTTGTTCTTCTAGGTTGAAGCGTTCGTCCACAGTAGCAGTTTTTATATTTAGGTTTCCCTCTGTTCTCTCTTATATAGATAGATGAATTTGGAACTCTAAATCCAATATGGTTTGTAGTAGCCCTTGGAAACTTGAGAAAATAAAGGAGTTCTCAGTTTTGTCTCTATGGTTTGTTTAATCTTCAAGGAGCCCTAGGCACAGACTGTGGAAAAGCACTTTCATTGAGAGGGGTTGCCAAGCTTTAAGAAATAACGAGTTTCCGAAATACCAGCAAATATTTTTTCACCCAATCTTGATGATACTTGGTGGTAATGATCAGTATACAAATCTCACTTGGCTCACCAAATTTTGTTCTTCTTGGTTTAAGCGTTCGTCTACAGTAGCAGTTTTTATATTTAGGTTTCCCTCTGTTCTCTCCTATATAGATAGATGAATTTGGAACAATAAATCCAACATGGTTTGTAGTAGCTCTTTGAAACTTGACAAAATAAAGGAGCTCTCAGTTTTGTCTCTATGGTTTGTTTCCTCTTCAAGTAGCCCTAGGCACATACTGTGGAAAAGCACTTTCACTGAGAGGGGTTGCCAAGCTTCTAAGAATTAACGATTTTCCGAAATACCAGCAAATATTTTTTCACCCAATCTTGATAATACTTCGTGGTAATAATCAGTACACAAATCCCACTTGGCTCACCAAATTTTGTTCTTCCAGGTTGAAGCGTTCGTCTACAGTAGGAGTTTTTATATTTAGGTTTCCCTCTGTTCTCTCCTATATAGTTAGATGAATTTGGAACTCTAAATTCAACATGGTTTGTAGTAGCTCTTTGAACCTTGACAAAATAAAGCAGTTCTCAGTTTTGTCTCTATGGTTTGTTTCCTCTTCAAGTAGCTCTAGGCACAGACTGTGGAAAAGCAATTTCATTAAAAGGGGTGGCCAAGCTTCCAAGAAATAACGAGTTTCCGAAATACCAGCAAATATTTTTTCACCCAAACTTGATGATACTTGGTGGTAACGATCGGTACACAAATCCCACTTGACTCACCAAAACTTGTTCTTCTAGTTTGAAGCGTTCGTTTACAGTAGCAGTTTATATTTTTAGGTTTCCCTCTGTTCTCTTCTATATAGATAGATGAATTTGGAACTATAAATCCAACATGGTTTTTAGTAGCTCTTTGAAACTTCACAAAAAAAAGTAGTTCTCAGTTTTGTCTCTATGATTTGTTTCCTCTTCAAGTAGACCTAAGCAGAGACTGTGGAAAAGCACTTTCATTGAAAAGGGTTGCCAAGCTTCCAAGAAATTACGAGTTTCCGAAATACCAGCAAATATTTTTTCACCCAATCTTGATGATACGTTTTGGTAATGACAAGTACACAAATCCCACTTGGCTCACCAAATTTTGTTCTTCTAGGTTGAAGCGTTCGTCCACAGTAGCAGTTTTTATATTTAGGTTTCCCTCTGATCTCTCCTATATAGATAGATGAATTTGGAACTCTAAATCCAATATGGTTTGTAGTAGCCCTTGGAAACTTGAGAAAATAAAGGAGTTCTCAGTTTTGTCTCTATGGTTTGTTTAATCTTCAAGGAGCCCTAGGCACAGACTGTGGAAAAGCACTTTCATTGAGAGGGGTTGCCAAGCTTTAAGAAATAACGAGTTTCCGAAATACCAGCAAATATTTTTTCACCCAATCTTGATGATACTTGGTGGTAATGATCAGTATACAAATCTCACTTGGCTCACCAAATTTTGTTCTTCTTGGTTTAAGCGTTCGTCTACAGTAGCAGTTTTTATATTTAGGTTTCCCTCTGTTCTCTCATATATAGATAGATGAATATGGAACTCTAAATCCAACATGGTTTGTAGTAGCTCTTTGAAACTTGACAAAATAAAGGAGTTCTCAGTTTTGTCTCTATGGTTTGTTTCCTCTTCAAGTAGCCCTAGGCACAGACTGTGGAAAAGCACTTTCATTGAGAGGGGTTGCCAAGCTTTAAGAAATAACGAGTTTCCGAAATACCACCAAATATTTTTTCACCCAATCTTGATGATACTTGGTGGTAATGATCAGTACACTAATCCCACTTGGCTCACCGAATATTGTTCTTCTAGGTTGAAGCGTACATCTACAGTAGCAGTTTTTATATTTAGGTTTCCCTCTGTTCTCTCCTACATAGATAGATGAATTTGGAACTCTAAATCCAACATGGTTTCTAGTAGCTCTTTGAACCTTGACAAAATAAAGCAGTTCTCAGTTTTGTCTCTATGGTTTGTTTCCTCTTCAAGTAGCTCTAGGCCACAGACTGTGGAAAAGCACTTTCATTGAGAGGGGTTGCCAAGCTTCAAGAAATAACGAGTTTCCGAAATACCAGCAAATATTTTTTCACCCAATCTTGATGATACATGGAGCTAATGATCAGTACAAAAATCCCACTTGGCTCACCAAATTTTGTTCTTCTAGGTTGAAGCGTTCGTCTACAGTAGCAGTTTTTATATTTAGGTTTCACTCTGTTCTCTCATATATAGATAGATGAATTTGGAACAGTAAATCCAACATGGTTTGTAGTATCTCTTTGAAACTTGACAAAATAAAGGAGCTCTCAGTTTTGTCTCTATGGTTTGTTTCCTCTTCAAGTAGCCCTAGGCACATACTGTGGAAAAGCACTTTCACTGAGAGGGGTTGCCAAGCTTCTAAGAATTAACGATTTTCCGAAATACCAGCAAATATTTTTTCACCCAATCTTGATAATACTTCGTGGTAATAATCAGTACACAAATCCCACTTGGCTCACCAAATTTTGTTCTTCTAGGTTGAAGCTTTCGTCTACAGTAGCAGTTTTTATATTTAGGTTTCCCTCTGTTCTCTCATATATAGATAGATGAATTTGGAACTCTAAATAAAACATGGTTTGTAGTAGCTCTTTCAAACTTGACAAAATAAAGGAGTTCTTTGTTTTGTCTCTATGGTTTGTTTAATCTTCAAGGAGCCCTAGGCACAACTGTGGAAAAGCACTTTCATTGAGAGGGGTTGCCAAGCTTCTAAGGAATACGAGTTTCCAAAATACCAGCAAATATTTTTTCACCCAATCTTGATGATACTTGGTGTAATGATCAGTACACAAACCCTACTTGGCTCACCTAATTTTGTTCTTCTAGGTTGAATCGTTCGTCTACAGTAGCAGTTTTTATATTTAGGTTTCACTCTGTTCTCTTATATATAGATAGAAGAATTTGGAACTCTAAATCCAACATGGTTACTAGTAGCTCTTTGAAACTTGACAAAAAAGGAGTTCTCAGTTTTGTGTCTATGGTTTCTTTCCTCTTCAAGTAGCCCTAGGCACAGACTGTGGAATAGCACTTTCATTGATCGGGGTTGCCAAGCTTCTAAGAAATAACGAGTTTCCGAAATACCAACAAATATTTTTTCACCCAATCTTGATGATACTTGGTGGTAATGATAAGTATACAAATCTCACATGGATCACCAAATTTTGTTCTTCTTGGTTTAAGCGTTCATCTACAGTAGCAGTTTTTATATTTAGGTTTCCCTCTGTTCTCTCCTATATAGATAGATGAATTTGGAACAATAAATCCAACATGGTTTGTAGTAGCTCTTTGAAACTTGACAAAATAAAGGAGCTCTCAGTTTTGTCTCTATGGTTTGTTTCCTCTTCAAGTAGCTCTAGGCACAGAATGTGGAAAAGCAATTTCATTAAAAGGGGTGGCCAATCTTCCAAGAAATAACGAGTTTCCGAAATACCAGCAAATATTTTTTCACCCAAACTTGATGATACTTGGTGGTAACGATCGGTACACAAATCCCACTTGACTCACCAAAACTTGTTTCTTCTAGTTTGAAGCGTTTGTTTACAGTAGCAGTTTATATTTTTAGGTTTCCCTCTGTTCTCTTCTATATAGATAGATAAATTTGGAACTATAAGTCCAACATGGTTTTTAGTAGCTCTTTGAAACTTCACAAAAAAAGTAGTTCTCACTTTTGTCTCTATGATTTGTTTCCTCTTCAAACAGACCTAAGCAGAGACTGTGGAAAAGCACTTTCATTGAAAAGGGTTGCCTAGCTTCCAAGAAATTACGAGTTTCCGAAATACCAGCAAATATTTTTTCACCCAATCTTCATGATACGTTTTGGTAATGACAAGTACACAAATCCCACTTGGCTCACCAAATTTTGTTCTTCTAGGTTGAAGCGTTCGTCCACAGTATCAGTTTTTATATTTAGGTTTCCCTCTGATCTCTCCTATATAGTTAGATGAATTTGGAACTCTAAATCCAATATGGTTTGTAGTAGCCCTTGGAAACTTGAGAAAATAAAGGAGTTCTCAGTTTTGTCTCTATGGTTTGTTTAATCTTCAAGGAGCCCTAGGCACAGACTGTGTAAAAGCACTTTCATTGAGAGGGGTTGCCAAGCTTTAAGAAATAACGAGTTTCCGAAATACGAGCAAATATTTTTTCACCCAATCTTGATGATACTTGGTGGTAATGATCAGTATACAAATCTCACTTGGCTCACCAAATTTTGTTCTTCTTGGTTTAAGCGTTCGTCTACAGTAGCAGTTTTTATATTTAGGTTTCCCTCTGTTCTCTCATATATAGATAGATGAATATGGAACTCTAAATCCAACATGGTTTGTAATAGCTCTTTGACACTTGACAAAATAAAGGAGTTCTAAGTTTTGTCTCTATGGTTTGTTCCCTCTTCAAGTAGCCCTAGGCACAGACTGTGGAAAAGCACTTTCATTGAGAGGGGTTGCCAAGCTTCAAGAAATAACGAGTTTCCGAAATACCAGCAAATATTTTTTCACCCAATCTTGATGATACATGGAGCTAATGATCAGTACAAAAATCCCACTTGGCTCACCAAATTTTGTTCTTCTAGGTTGAAGCGTTCGTCTACAGTAGCAGTTTTTATATTTAGGTTTCCCTCTGTTCTCTCCTATATAGATAGATGAATTTGGAACAATAAATTCAACATAGTTTGTAGTAGCTCTTTGAAACTTGACAAAGTAAAGTACTTGTCAGTTTTGTCTCTATGGTTTGTTTCCTCTTCAAGTAGCTCTAGGCACAGACTGTGGAAAAGCACTTTCATTGAAAGGGGTGGCCAAGCTTCCAAGAAATAACGAGTTTCCGAAATACCAGCAAGTATTTTTTCACCCAAACTTGATGATACTTGGTTGGTAATGATCGGTACACAAATCCCACTTGACTCACCAAAATTTGTTCTGCTAGGTTGAAGCGTTCGTTTACAGTAGCAGTTTAAATTTTTAGGTTTCCCTCTGTTCTGTCCTATATAGATAGATGAATTTGGAACTATAAATCCAACATGGTTTTTAGTAGCTCTTTGAAACTTGACAAAAAAAAAGTAGTTCTCAGTTTTGTCTCTATGATTTGTTTCTTGTTCAAGTAGACCTAAGCAGAGACTGTGGAAAAGCACTTTCATTGAAAAGGGTTGCCAAGCTTCCAAGAAATTACGAGTTTCCGAAATACCTGCAAATATTTTTTCACCCAATCTTGATGATACGTTTTGGTAATGACAAGTACAAAAATTCCACTTGGCTCACCACATTTTGTTCTTCTAGGTTGAAGCGTTCGTCTACAGTAGCAGTTTTTATATTTAGGTTTCCCTCTATCTCTCCTATGTAGATAGATGAATTTGGAACTCTAAATCCAACATGGTTTGTAGTAGCTCTTTGAAACTTGACAAATAAAGGAGTTCTCAGTTTTGTCTCTATGGTTTGTTTAATCTTCAAGGAGCCCTAGGCACAGACTGTGGAAAAGCGCTTTCATTGAGAGGGGTTGCCAAGCTTCTAAGAATTAACGAGTTTCCGAAATACCAGCAAATATTTTTTCACCCAATCTTGATGATACCTGGTAGTAATGATCAGTACACAAATCCCACTTGGCTCACCAAATTTTGTTCTTCTAGGTTGACGCGTTCGTTTACAGTAGCAGTTTATATTTAGGTTTCCCTCTGTTCTCTCCTATATAGATATATGAATTTGGAACTCTAAATCCAACATGATTTTTAGTAGCTCTTTGAAACTTGACAAAATAAAGGAGTTCTCAGTTTTTTCTCTATGGTTTTTTTCCTCTTCAAGTATCCTTGGCACAGACTGTGGAAAAGCACTTTCATTGAGAGGGGTTGCCAAGCTTCTAAAAAATAAGGAGTTTCCGAAATACCAGCAAATATTTTTTCACCCAATATTGATGATTCTTGGTGGTAATGATCAGTACACAAATACCACTTGGCTCACCAAATTTTGTTCTTCTGTGTTGAAGCGTTCGTCTACACTAGCAGTTTTCATATTTAGGTTACTCTCTGTTCTCTCCTACATAGATAGATGAATTTGGAACTCTAAATCCACCATGGTGTGTAATAGCTGTTTGAAACTTGACAAAGTAAAGGAGTTCTCAGTTTTGTCTCTATGGTTTGTTTCCTCTTCAAGTCGCCCTAGGCACAGACTGTGGAAAAGCACTTTCATTGAGAGGGGTTGCCAAGTTTTAAGAAATAACGAGTTTCCGAAATACCAGCAAATATTTTTTCACCCAATCTTGAGGATACTTGGTGGTAATGATCAGTACACAAATCCCACTTGGCTCAACAAATTTTGTTCCTCTGGGTTGAAGCGTTCGTCTACAGTAGCAGTTTTGATATTTAGGTTTCACTCTGTTCTCTCCTACATAGATAGATGAATGGAACTCTAAATCCAAGATGGTGTGTCATAGCTCTTTGAAACTTGACAAAATAAAGGAGTTTCAGTTTTGTCTCTATGGTTTGTTTCCTCTTCAAGTCGCCCTAGGCACAGACTGTGGAAAAGCACTTTAATTGAGTGGTGTTTCGAAGCTTCTAAGAAATAACGAGTTTCCGAAATACCAGCAAATATTTTTTTAACCCAATCGTGATGATACTTCGTGGTAATGATCAGTACACAAATCCCACTTGGCTCACCAAATTTTGTTCTTCTAGGTTGAAGCGTTCGTCTACAGTAGCAGTTTTTATATTTAGGTTTCCCTCTGTTCTCTCCTATATAGATAGATGAATTTGGAACTCTAAATCCAACATGGTTTGCAGTAGCTCTTTGAAACTTGACAAAATAAAGGAGTTTTCAGTTTTGTCTCTGTGGTTTATTTCCTCTTCAAGTAGCCCTAGGCACCGACTGTGGAAAAGCACTTTCATTGAGAGGGGTTGCCAAGCTTCTAAGAATTAACGAGTTTCCAAAATAACAGCAAATATTTTTTCACCCCATCTTCATGATACTTGGTGGTCATGATCAGTACACAAATCCCACTTGGCTCACCAAATTTTGTGCTTCTACGTTGAAGCTTTCGTCTACAGTAGCAATTTTTATATTTACGTTTCCCGCTGTTCTCTCCTATATAGATATATGAATTTGGAACTCTAAGTCCAACATGGTTTGTAGTAGCTCTTTGAAACTTGAGAAAATAAAGGAGTTCTCACTTTGTCTCTATGGTTTGTTTCCTCTTCAAGTAGCCCTAGGCACAGACTGTGGAAAAGCACTTTTATTGAAAGGGGTTGGCAAGCTTCTAAGAAATAACGAGTTTCCAAAATACCAGCAAATATTTTTTCACCCAATCTTGATGATACTTGGTCGTAATGATCAGTACACAAGTCCCACTTGGCTCACCAAATTTTGTTCTTCTAGTTTGAAGCGTTCATCTACAGTAGCAGTTTTTATATTTAGGTTTCCCTCTGTTCTCTCCTATATAGATAGATGAATTTGGAACTCTAGATCCAACATGGTTTGTAGTAGCTCTTTGAAACTTGAGAAAATAAAGGAGTTCTCAGTTTTGTCTCTATGGTTTGTTACCTCTTCAAGTAGCCCTAGGCACAGACTGTGGAAAAGAACTTTCATTGAATGGGGTTGCCAAGCATCTAAGAAATAACTAGTTTCAGAAATACCAGCAAATATTTTTTCACCCAATCTTGATGATACTTGGTGGTAATGATCAGTACACAAATCCCACTTGGCAGAGCAACTTTTGTTCTTCTAGGTTTAAGCGTTCGTCTACAGTAGCAGTTTTTATATTTAGGTTTCACTCTGTACTCTCCTATAAGATAGCTGAATTTGGAACTCTAAATTCAACATGGTTTGTAGTAGCTCTTTGAAACTTGAAAAAATAAATTAGTTCTCAGTTTTTTCTCTATGCTTTGTTTCCTCTTCAAGTAGCCCTAGGCACAGACTGTGGAAAAGCACTCTCATTGAAAGGGGTTGCCAAGCTTCCAAAAAATAAAGAGTTTCCGAAATACCAGCAAATATTTTTTCACCCAATCTTGATAATACGTTTTGGGAATGACAAGTACACAAATCCCACTTGGCTCACCAAATTTTGTTCTTCAAGGTTGAAGCGTTCGTCTACAGTAGCAGTTTTTATATTTAGGTTTCCCTCTGTTCTCTCCTATATAAATAGATGAATTTGGAACTCTAAATCCAACATGGTTTGTAGTAGCTCTTTGAAACTTGACAAAAAAAAGTAGTTCTCAGTTTTGTCTCTATGGTTTGTTTCCTCTTCAAGTATCCCTAAGCAGAGACTGTGGAAAGCACATTCATTGAAAAGGGTTGCCAAGCTTCCAAGAAATTACGAGTTTCCGAAATACCAGCAAATATTTTTTCACCCAATCTTGATGATACGTTTTGGTAATGACAAGTACACAAATCCCACTTGGCTCACCAAATTTTGTTCTTCTAGGTTGAAGCGTTCGTCCATAGTAGCAGTTTTTATATTTAGGTTTCCCTCTGTTCTCTCCTATATAGATAGATGGATTTGGAACTCTAAATCCAATATGGTTTGTAGTAGCCCTTGGAAACTTGAGAAAATAAAGGAGTTCTCAGTTTTGTCTCTATGGTTTGTTTTCTCTTCAAGTAGCCCTAGGCACATACTGTGGAAAAGCACTTTCACTGAGAGGGGTTTCCAAGCTTCTAAGAATTAACGATTTTCCGAAATACCAGCAAATATTTTTTCACCCAATCTTGATAATACTTCGTGGTAATAATCAGTACACAAATCCCACTTGGCTCACCAAATTTTGTTCTTCAAGGTTGAAGCTTTCGTCTACAGTAGCAGTTTTTATATTTAGGTTTCCCTCTGTTCTCTCATATATAGATAGATGAATTTGGAACTCTAAATAAAACATGGTTTGTAGTAGCTCTTTCAAACTTGACAAAATAAAGGAGTTCTTAGTTTGGTCTCTATGGTTTGTTTAATCTTCAAGGAGCCCTAGGCACAACTGTGGAAAAGCACTTTCATTGAGAGGGGTTGCCAAGCTTCTAAGAAATACGAGTTTCCAAAATACCAGCAAATATTTTTTCACCCAATCTTGATTGTACTTGGTGGTACTGATCAGGACACAAATCCCACTTGGCTCACCAAATTTTGTTCTTCTAGTTTGAAGCGTTCGACTACAGTAGCAGTTTTTATATTTAGGTTTCACTCTGTTCTCTCATATATAGATAGAAAAATTTGGAACTCTAAATCCAACATGGTTACTAGTAGCTCTTTGATACTTGAAAAAATAAAGGAGTTCTCAGTTTTGTGTCTATGGTTTGTTTCTTCTTCAAGTAGCCCTAGGCACAGACTGTGGAAAAGCACTTTCATTGAGAGGGGTTGCCGAGCTTCTAAGAAATAACGAGTTTCCGAAATACCAGCAAATATTTTTTCACCCAATCTTGGTGATTCGTGGAGCTAATGATCAGTACACAAATCCCACTTGGCTCACCAAATTTTGTTCTTCTGGGTTGAAGAGTTCTTCTACTGTAGCAGTTTTTATATTTAGGTTTCCCTCTGTTCTCTCCTATATAGATAGATGAATTTGGAACTCTAAATCCAACATGGTTTGTAGTAGCTCTTTGAAACTTGACAAAATAAAGGAGTTCTCAGTTTTGTCTCTATGGATTGTTTCCTCTTCAATTAGCTCGAGGCACAGACTGTGGAAAAGCACTTTCACTGAAAGGGTGGCCAAGCTTCCAAGAAATAACGAGTTTCCGAAATACCAGCAAATATTTTTTCACCCAATCTTGGTGATACTTCGTGGTAATGATCAGTACACAAATCCTACTTGGCTCACCAAATTTTGTTCTTCTAGGTTGAAGCGTTCGTCTACAGTAGCAGTTTATATGTTTAGGTTTCCCTCTGTTCTCTCCTATATAGATTGATGCATTTGGAACTCTAAATCCAACATAATTTGAAGTAGCTCTTTGAACCTTGAAAAAAAAGTAGTTCTCAATTTTGTCTCTATGATTTGTTTCCTCTTTAAGTAGCCCAAAGCAGAGACTGTGGAAAAGCACTTTCATTGAAAAGGGTTGGCAAACTTCCAAGAAATTACGAGTTTCCGAAATACCAGCAAATATTTTTTCACCCAATCTTGATGATACGTTTTGGTAATGACAAGTACACAAATCCCACTTGGCTCACCAAATTTTGTTCTTCTAGGTTGAAGCGTTCGTCTACAGTAGCAGTTTTTATATTTAGGTTTCCCTCTTTCTCTCCTATATAGATAGATGAATTTGGAACTCTAAATCCAACATGGTTTGTAGTAGCACTTTGAAACTTGACAAAATAAAGGAGTTCTCAGTTTTGTCTCTATGTGTTGTTTCCTCTTCAAGTAGTCCTAGGCACAGACTGTGGAAAAGCCCTTTCATTGAGAGGGGTTGCCAAGATTCTAAGAATTAACGATTTTCCCAAATACCAGCAAATATTTTTTCACCCAATCTTGATAATACTTCGTGGTAATGATCAGAACACAAATCCCACTAGGCTCACCAAATTTTGTTCTTCTAAGTTTAAGCGTTCCTCTACAGTAGCAGTTTTTATATTTAGGTTTCCCTCTGATCTCTCCTATATAGTTAGATGAATTTGGAACTCTAAATCCAACATGGTTTGTAGTAGCTCTTTGAAACTTGACAAAATAAAGGAGTTCTCAGTTTTTTCTCTATGGTTTGTTTCCTCTTCAAGTAGCCCTAGGCACAGACTGTGGAAAAGCACTTTCATTGAGAGGTTTTGCCAAGCTTCTAAGAAATAACGAGTTTCCGAAATACCAGCAAATATTTTTTCACCCAATCTTGATGATACTTGGAGCTAATGACCAGTACACAAATCCCACTTGGCTCACCAAATTTTGTTCTTCTAGGTTGAAGCTTTCGTCTACAGTACCAGTTTTTATATTTAGGTTTCCCTCTGTTCTCTCCTATATAGATAGATAAATTTGGAACTCTAAATCCAACATGGGTTGTAGTAGTTCTTTGAAACTTGAAAAAATAAAGGAGTTCTCAGTTTTGTCTCTATGGTTTGTTTAATCTTCAAGGAGCCCTAGGCACAGACTGTGGAAAAGCACTTTCATTGAGAGGGGTTGCCAAGCTTCCAAGAAATTACGAGTTTATGAAATACAAGCAAATATTTTTTCACCCAATCTTGATGATACGTGGTGGTAATGACCAGTACACAAATCCCACTTGGCTCACCAAATTTTGTTTTTCTAGGTTGAAGCGTTCATCCACAGAAGCAGTTTTTATAGTTAGGTTTCCCTCTGTTCTTTCCTATATAGATAGATGAAATTGGAACTCTAAATTAAACATGGATGTAGTAGCTCTTTGAAACTTGAAAAAATAAATTAGTTCTCAGTTTTTCTCTATGGTTTGTTTAATCTTCAAGGAGCCATAGGCACAAACTGTGGAAAAGCACTTTCATTGAGAGGGGTTGCCAAGCTTCTAAGAAATAACGAGTTTCCGAAATACAACCAAAGATTTTTTCACCCAATCTTGATGATACTTGGTGCTAATGATCAGTACACAAAATCCACTTGGCTCACCAAATTTTGTTCTTCTAGGTTGAAGCTTCCGTCTACAGTAGCAGTTTTTATATTTAGGTTTCACTCTGTTCTCTCCTATATGGATAGATGAATTTGGAACTCTAAATCCAACATGGTTTGTAGTAGCTCTTTGAAACTTGACAAAATAAAGAAGTTCTCAGTTTTGTCTCTATGGTATGTTTCCTCTTCAAGTAGCCCTAGGCACAGACTGTGGAAAAGCACTTTCATTGAGAGGGGTTGCAGAGCTTCTAAGAAATAACGAGTTTTCGAAATACCAGCAAGTATTTTTTCACCCAATCTTGATGATACTTGGTGGTAATGATCAGTCCACAAATACCACTTGCTCACCAAAATTTGTTCTTCTAGGTTGAAGCGTTCGTCTACAGTAGCAGTTTTTATATTTAGGTTTCACTCTGTTCTCTCATATATAGATAGAAGAATTTGGAACTCTAAATCCAACATGGTTACTAGTAGCTCTTTGAAACTTGACAAAATAAAGAAGTTCTCAGTTTTGTCTCTATGGTATGTTTCCTCTTCAAGTAGCCCTAGGCACAGACTGTGGAAAAGCACTTTCATTGAGAGGGGTTGCCAAGCTTCTAAGAAATAACAAGCTTCCGAAATACCAGCAAATATTTTTTCACCGAATCTTGATGATACTTGGAGCTAATGATCAGTACACAAATCCCACTTGGCGCACCAAATTTTGTTCTTCTATGTTGATACGTTCGTCTACAGTAGCAGTTTTTATATTTAGGTTAACCTCTGTTCTCTCCTATATAGATAGATGAATTTGGAACTCTAAATCCAACATGGTTTGTAGCAGCTCTTTGAAACTTGACATAATAAAGGAGCTCTCAGTTTTGTCTCTTTGGTTTGTTTCCTCTTCAAGTAGCCCTAGGCACAGACTGTGGAAAAGCATTTTCATTGAGACGGGTTGCCAAGCTTCTATGAATTCACGAGTTTTCGAAATATCAGCAAGTATTTTTTCACCCAATCTTGATGATACTTGGTGGTAATGATCAGTACACAAATCCCACTTGGCTCACCAAATTTGGTTCTTCTAGGTTGAAGCGTTCGTCTACAGTAGCAGTTTTTATATTTAGGTTTCCCTCTGTTCTCTCCGATATAGATAGATGAATTTGGAACTCTAAATTCAACATGGTTTGTAGTAGCTCTTTGAAACTTGACAAAATAAAGTAGTTCTCAGTTTTATCTCTATGGTTTGTTTCCTCTTCAAGTAGCTCTAGTCACAGACTGGGGAAAAGCACTTTAATTGAAACGGGTGGCCAAGCTTCCAAGAAATAACGAGTTTCCGAAAAACCAGCAAATATTTTTTCACCCAATCTTGATGATACTTGGTGGTAATGATCAGTACACAAATCCCACTTGACTCACCAAAATTTGTTCATCTAGTTTGAAGCGTTCGTCTACAGTAGCAGTTTTTATATTTAGGTTTCCCTCTGTTCTCTCCTATATAGATAGATGAATTTGGAACTCTAAATCCAACATGGTTTGTAGTAGCTCTTTGTAACTTGACAAAATAAAGTAGTTCTCAGTTTTGTCTCTATGGTTTGTTTCCTCTTCAAGTAGCTCTAGGCACAGACTGTGGAAAAGCACTTTCATTGAAAAGGGTTGCCAAGCTTCCAAGAAATTACGTGTTTCCGAAATACCAGCAAATATTTTTTCACCCAATCTTGATGATACTTGGTGGTAATGATCAGTACACAAATCCCACTTGGCTCACCACATTTGTTCTTCTAGGTTGAAGCGTTCGTCTACAGTAGCAGTTTTTATATTTAGGTTTCACTCTGTTCTCTCATATATAGATAGAAGAATTTGGAACTCTAAATCCAACATGGTTACTAGTAGCTCTTTGAAACTTGACAAAAAAGGAGTTCTCAGTTTTGTGTCTATGGTTTGTTTCCTCTTTAAGTAGCCCTAGGCACAGACTGTGGAAAAGCACTTTCATTGAGAGGGGTTGCCAAGCTTCTAAGAAATAACAAGTTTCCGAAATACCAGCAAATATTTTTTCACCGAAACTTGATGATACTTGGAGCTAATGATCAGTACACAAATCCCACTTGGCGCACCAAATTTTGTTCTTCTATGTTGATACGTTCGTCTACAGTAGCAGTTTTTATATTAAGGTTAACCTCTGTTCTCTCCTATATAGATAGATGAATTTGGAACTCTAAATCCAACATGGTTTGTAGTAGCTCTTTGAAACTTGACAAAATAAAGTAGTTCTCAGTTTTGTCTCTATGGTTTGTTTCCTCTTCAAGTAGCTCTAGGCTCAGACTGTGGAAAAGCACTTTCATTGAAAAGGGTTGCCAAGCTTCCAAGAAATTACGTGTTTCCGAAATACCAGCAAATATTTTTTCACCCAATCTTGATGATACTTGGTGGTAATGATCAGTACACAAATCCCACTTGGCTCACCAAATTTTGTTCTTCTAGGTTGAAGCGTTCGTCTACAGTAGCAGTTTTTATATTTAGGTTTCCCTCTTTCTCTCCTATATAGATAGATGAATTTGGAACTCTAAATCCAACATGGTTTGTAGTAGCTCTTTGAAACTTGACAAATAAAGGAGTTCTCAGTTTTGGCTCTATGGTTTGTTTAATCTTAAAACAGCCCTAGGCACAGACTGTGGAAAAGCACTTTCATTGAGAGGGGTTGCCAAGCTTCTAAGAAATAACGAGTTTCCGAAACACCAGCAAATATTTTTTCACCCAATCTTGATGATACTTGGTGGTAATGATCAGTACACAAATCCCACTTCACTCACCAAATTTTGTTCTTCTAGTTTGAAGCGTTCGTCAACAGTAGCAGTTTTTATATTTAGGTTTCACTCTGTTCTCTCCTATATGGATAGATGAATTTGGAACTCTAAATCCAACATGGTTTGTAGTAGCTCTTTGAAACATGACAAAATATAGGAGTTCTCAGTTTTGTCTCTATGGTTTGTTTCCTCTTCAAGTAGCCCTAGGCACAGACTGTGGAAAAGCACTTTCATTGAGAGGGGTTGCCGAGCTTCTAAGAAATAACGAGTTTCCGAAATACCAGCAAATATTTTTTCACCCAATCTTGATGATACTTGTTGCTTATGATCAGTACACAAATCCCACTTGGCTCACCACATTTGTTCTTCTAGGTTGAAGCGTTCGTCTACAGTAGCAGTTTTTATATTTAGGTTTCACTCTGTTCTCTCATATATAGATAGAAGAATTTGGAACTCTAAATCCAACATGGTTACTAGTAGCTCTTTGAAACTTGACAAAAAAGGAGTTCTCAGTTTTGTGTCTATGGTTTGTTTCCTCTTTAAGTAGCCCTAGGCACAGACTGTGGAAAAGCACTTTCATTGAGAGGGGTTGCCAAGCTTCTAAGAAATAACAAGTTTCCGAAATACCAGCAAATATTTTTTCACCGAAACTTGATGATACTTGGAGCTAATGATCAGTACACAAATCCCACTTGGCGCACCAAATTTTGTTCTTCTATGTTGATACGTTCGTCTACAGTAGCAGTTTTTATATTAAGGTTAACCTCTGTTCTCTCCTATATAGATAGATGAATTTGGAACTCTAAATCCAACATGGTTTGTAGTAGCTCTTTGAAACATGACAAAATAAAGGATTTCTCAGTTTTGTCTCTATGGTTTGTTTCCTCTTCAAGTAGCCCTAGGCACAGACTGTGGAAAAGCACTTTCATTGAAAGGGGTGGCCAAGCTTCCAAGAAATAACCAGTTTCCGAAATACTAGCAAATATTTTTTCACCCAATCTTGATGATACTTGGTGGTAATGATCGGTACACAAATCCCACTTGACTAACCAAATTTTGTTCTTCTAGTTTGAAGCGTTCATTTACAGTAGCAGTTTATATTATTAGGTTTCCCTCTGTTCTCTCCTATATAGATAGATGACTTTGGAACTATAAATCCAACATGGTTTTTAGTAGCTCTTTGAATCTTGAAAAAAATAAAGTAGTACTCAGTTTTGTCAGTATGAATTGTTTCCTCTTCAAGTAGCCCTAAGCAGAGACTGTGGAAAAGCACTTTCATTGAAAAGGGTTGCCAATCTTTCCAAAAAAATACGAGTTTCTGAAATACCAGCAAATATTTTTTCACCCAATCTTGATGATACGTTTTGGTAATGACAAGTACACAAATCCCACGTTGCTCCCCAAATTTTGTTCTTCTAGGTTGAAGCGTTCGTCTACAGTAGCAGTTTTTATATTAAGGTTTCCCTCTTTCTCTCCTATATAGATAGATGAATTTGGAACTCTAAATCCAACATGGTTTGTAGTAGCTCTTTGAAACTTTACAAATAAAGGAGTTCTCAGTTTTGTCTCTATGGTTTGTTTAATTTTCAAGGAGCCCTTGGCACAGACTGTGGAAAAGCACTTTCATTGAGATGGGTTGCCAAGCTTCTAAGAAATAACGAGTTTCCGAAATACCAGCAAATATTTTTTCACACAATCTTGATGATACTTGGTGGTAATGATCAGTACACAAATCCCACTTGGCTCACCAAATTTTGTTCTTCTAGGTTGAAGCTTTCGTCTACAGTAGCAGTTTTTATATTTAGGTTTCACTCTGTTCTCTCCTATATGGAGAGATTAATTTGGAACTCTAAATCCAACATGGTTTGCAGTAGCTCTTTGAAACTTGACAAAATAAAGGAGTTCTCAGTTTTGTCTCTATGGTTTGTTTCCTCTTCAAGTAGCCCTAGGCACAGACTGTGGAAAAGCACTTTCATTGAGAGGGGTTGCAGAGCTTCTAAGATAACGAGTTTTCGAAATACCAGCAAGTATTTTTTCACCCAATCTTGATGATACTTTTTGGTAATGATCAGTACACAAATACCACTTGGCTCACCAAAATTTGTTCTTCTAGGTTGAAGCGTTCGTCTACAGTAGCAGTTTTTATATTTAGGTTTCACTCTGTTCTCTCATATATAGATAGAAGAATTTGGAACTCTAAATCCAACATGGTTACTAGTAGCTCTTTGAAACTTGACAAAAAAGGAGTTCTCAGTTTTGTGTCTATGGTTTGTTTCCTCTTCAAGTAGCCCTAGGCACAGTCTGTGGAAAAGCACTTTCATTGAGAGGGGTTGCCAAGCTTCTAAGAAATAACGAGTTTCCGAAATACCAGCAAATATTTTTTCACCCAATCTTGATGATACTTGGAGCTAATGATCAGTACACAAATCCCACTTGGCGCACCAAATTTTGTTTTTCTATGTTTATACGTTCGTCTACAGTAGCAGTTTTTAATTTAGGTTAACCTCTGTTCTCTCCTATATAGATAGATGAATTTGTAACTCTAAATCAAACATGGTTTGTAGTAGCTCTTTCAAACTTGACAAAATAAAGGAGCTCTCAGTTTTGTCTCTTTGGTTTGTTTCCTCTTCAAGTATCCCTAGGCACAGACTGTGGAAAAGCATTTTCATTGAGAGGGGTTGCCAAGCTTCTATGAATTCACGAGTTTTCGAAATACCAGCAAGTATTTTTTCACCCAATCTTGATGATACTTGGTGGTTATGATCAGTACACAAGTCCCACTTGGCTCACCAAGTTTTTTCTTCTAGGTTGAAGCATTCGTGTACAGTAGCAGTTTTTATATTTAGGTTTCCCTCTGTTCTCTCATATATAGATAGATGAATTTGGAACTCTAAATTCAACATGGTTTGTAGTAGCTCTTTGAAACATGACAAAATAAAGTAGTTCTCAGTTTTGTCTCTATGGTTTGTTTCCTCTTCAAGTAGCTCTAGGCACAGACTGTGGAAAAGCACTTTCATTGAAAGGTGTGCCCAAGCTTCCAAGAAATAACGAGTTTAGGAAAAACCAGCAAATATTTTTTCACCCAATCTTGATGATACTTGGTGGTAATGATCGGTACACAAATCCCATTGACTCACCAAAATTTGTTCTTCTAGTTTGAAGCGTTCGTCTACAGTAGCAGTTTTTATATTTAGGTTTCCCTCTGTTCTCTCCTATATAGATAGATGAATTTGGAACTCTAAATCCAACATGGTTTGTAGTAGCTCTTTGAAACCTGACAAAATAACTTAGTTCTCAGTTTTGTCTCTATGGGTTGTTTCCTCTTCAAGTAGCTCTAGGCACAGACTGTGGAAAAGCACTTTCATTGAAAAGGGTTGCCAAGCTTCCAAGTAATTAAGAGTTTATGAAATACCAGCAAATATTTTTTCACCCAATCTTGATGATACGTTTTGGTAATGACAAGTACACAAATCCCACTTGGCTCACCAAATTTTGTTCTTCTAGGTTGAAGCGTTCGTCTACAGTAGCAGTTTTTATATTTAGGTTTCCCTCTTTCTCTCCTATATAGATAGATGAATTTGGAACTCTAAATCCAACTAGGTTTGTAGTAGCTCTTTGAAACTTGACAAATAAAGGAGTTCTCAGTTTTGGCTCTATGGTTTGTTTAATCTTAAAGGAGCCCTAGGCACAGACTGTGGAAAAGCACTTTCATTGAGAGGGGTTGCCAAGCTTCTTAGAAATAACGAGTTTCCGAAATACCAGCAAATATTTTTTCACCCAATCTTGATGATACTTGGTGGTAATGATCAGTACACAAATCCCACTTCACTCACCTAATTTTGTTCTTCTAGGTTGAAGCGTTCGTCTACAGTAGCAGTTTTTATATTGAGGTTTCACTCTGTTCTCTCATATATAGATAGAAGAATTTGGAAGTCTAAATCCAACATGGTTACTAGTAGCTTTTTGAAACTTGACAAAAAAGGAGTTCTCAGTTTTGTGTCTATGGTTTGTTTCCTCTTCAAGTAGCCCTAGGCACAGACTGTGGAAAAGCACTTTCATTGTGAGGGGTTGCCAAGCTTCTAAGAAATAACGAGTTTCCGAAATACCAGCAAATATTTTTTCACCCAATCTTGATGATACTTGGAGCTAATGATCAGTACACAAATCCCACTTGGCTCACCAAATTTTGTTCTTCTAGGTTGAAGCGTTCGTCTACTGTAGCAGTTTTTATATTTAGGTTTCCCTCTGTTCTCTCCTATATAGATAGATGAATTTTGAACTCTAAATCCAACATGGTTTGTAGTAGCTCTTTGAAACTTGACAAAATAAAGGAGTTCTCACTTTTGTATCTATGGTTTGTTTCCTCTTAAATTAGCTCGTGGCACAGACTGTGGAAAAGCAATTTCATTGAAAGGGGTGGAAAAGCATCCAAGAAATAACGAGTTTCCGAAATACCAGCAAATATTTTTTCACCCAATCTTGATGATACTTGTGGGTAATGATCAGTACACAAATCCCACTTGGCTCACCAAATTTTGTTCTTCTAGGTTGAAGCGTTCGTCTACAGTAGAAGTTTATATTTTTAGGTTTCCCTCTGTTCTCTCCTATATAGATAGATGCATTTGGAACTCTAAATCCAACATAGTTTGAAGTAGCTCTTTGAACCTTGACCAAAAAAGTAGTTCTCAGTTTTGTCTCTATGATTTGTTTCCTCTTCAAGTAGCCCTAAGCAGAGACTGTGGAAAAGCACTTTCATTGAAAAGGGTTGCCAAACTTCCAAGAAATTACGAGTTTCCGAAATACCAGCAAATATTTTTCACCCAATCTTGATGATACGTTTTGGTAATGACAAGTACACAAATCCCACTTGGCTCACCAGATTTTGTTCTTCTAGGTTGCAGCGTTCGTCTACAGTAGCAGTTTTTATATTTAGGTTTCCCTCTTTCTCTCCTATATAGATAGATGAATTTGGAACTCTAAATCCAACATGGTTTGTAGTAGCTCTTTGAAACTTGACAAAATAAAGGAGTTCTCAGTTTTTTCTATATGGTTTGTTTCCTCTTCAAGTAGCCCTAGGTACAGACTGTGGAAAAGCACTTTCATTGAGAGGGGTTGCCAAGCTCCTAAGAAATAACGAG
Source organism: Callospermophilus lateralis (assembly GCF_048772815.1). Classification (NCBI taxonomy): domain Eukaryota; kingdom Metazoa; phylum Chordata; class Mammalia; order Rodentia; family Sciuridae; genus Callospermophilus; species Callospermophilus lateralis. The sequence continues at coordinate 78,467 of NW_027514005.1, forward strand.
TTTCTGAAATACCAGCAAATATTTTTTTCACCCAATCTTGATGATACTTGGAGCTAATGACCAGTACACAAATCCCACTTGGCTCACCAAATTTTGTTCTTCTAGGTTGAAGCATTCGTCCACAGTACCAGTTTTTATATTTAGGTTTCCCTCTGTTCTCTCCTATATAGATAGATGAATTTGGAACTCTAAATCCAACATGGTTTGTAGTAGCTCTTTGAAACTTGAAAAAATAAAGGAGTTCTCAGTTTTGTCTGTATGGTTTGTTTAATCTTCAAGGAGCCCTAGGCACAGACTGTGGAAAAGCACTTTCATTGAGAGGGGTTGCCAAGCTCTAAGAAATAACGAGTTTCCGAAATACCAGCAAATATTTTTTCACCCAATCTTGATGATACTTGGTGGTAATGATCAGTACACAAATCCCACTTGGCTCACCAAATTTTGTTCTTCTAGGTTTAAGCGTTCGACTACATTAGCAGTTTTTATATTTAGGTTTCCCTCTGTTCTCTCATATATAGATAGATGAATTTGGAACTCTATATCCAACATGGTTTGTAGTAGCTCTTTAAAACTTGACAAAATAAAGGAGTTCTCCGTTTTGTCTCTATGGTTTGTTTCCTCTTCAAGTAGCCCTAGGCACAGACTGTGGATAAGCACTTTCATTAAAACGGGTTGCCAAGCGTCCAAGAAGTTACGAGTTTATGAAATACCAGCAAATATTTTTTCACCCAATCTTGATGATACTTGGTGCTAATGATCAGTATACAAATCCCTCTTGGCTCAAAATTTTGTTCTTCTAGGTTTAAGGGCTCATCTACAGTAGCAGTTTTTATATTTAGGTGTACCTCTGTTCTCTCATATATAGATAGATGAATTTTAACTCTAAATCCAACATGGTTTGTAGTAGCTCTTTGAAACATGACAAAATAAAGGAGTTCTCAGTTTTGACTCTATGGTTTGTTTCCTCTTCAAGTAGCCCTAGGCACAGTCTGTGGAAAAAAACTTTAATTTAGAGGGGTTGCCAAGCTTCTAAGAAATAACGATTTTCCGAAATACCAGCAAATATTTTTTTCACCCAATCTTGATGATACTTGGTGGTAATTATCAGTACACAAATCCCACTTCTCTCACCAAATTTTGTTTTTCTAGGTTGAAGCGTTCGTCTACAGTAGCAGTTTTTATATTTAGGTTTCGCTCTGTTATCTCCTATATAGATAGATGAATTTGGAACTCTAAATCCAACATGGTTTGTAGTAGCTCTTTGAAACTTGACAAATAAAGGAGTTCTCAGTTTTGTCTCTATGGTTTGTTTAATTTTCAAGGAGCCCTAGGCACAGACTGTGGAAAAGCACTTTCATTGAGATGGGTTGCAAAGCTTCTAAAAAATAACAAGTTTCCGAAATACCAGCAAATATTTTTTCACCCAATCTTGATGATACTTGGTGGTAATGATCAGTACACAAATCCCACTTGGATCACCAAATTTTGTTCTTGTAGGTTGAAGCTTTCGTCTACAGTAGCAGTTTTTATATTTAGGTTTCACTCTGTTCTCTCCTATATGGAGAGATTAATTTGGAACTCTAAATCCAACATGGTTTGTAGTAGCTCTTTGAAACTTGAGAAAATAAAGGAGTTCTCAGTTTTGTCTCTATGGTTTGTTTCTTCTTCATGTAGCCCTAGGCACAGACTTTGGAAACGCACTTTCATTGAGAGGGGTTGCCAAGCTTCTAAGAAATTACGAGTTTCCGAAATACCAGCAAATATTTTTTCACCCAATCTTGATGATACTTGGAGCTAATGATCAGAACACAAATCCCACTTGGCGCACCAAATTTTGTTCTTCTATGTTGATACGTTCGTCTACAGTAGCAGTTTTTATATTTAGGTTAACCTCTGTTCTCTCCTATATAGATAGATGAATTTGGAACTCTAAATCCAACATGGTTTGTAGTAGCTCTTTGAAACTTGACAAAATAAAGGAGCTCTCAGTTTTGTCTCTTTGGTTTGTTTCCTCTTCAAATAGCCCTAGGCACAGACTGTGGAAAAGCATTTTCATTGAGAGGGGTGGCCAAGCTTCTATGAAATCACGAGTTTTCGAAATACCAGCAAGTATATTTTCACCCAATCTTGATGATACTTGGTGGTAATGATCAGTAGACAAATCCCACTTGGCTCACCAAATTTTGTTCTTCTAGGTTTAAGCGTTCGACTACATTAGCAGTTTTTATATTTAGGTTTCCCTCTGTTCTCTCATATATAGATAGATGAATTTGGAACTCTAAATCCAACACGGTTTGTAGTAGCTCTTAAAAACTTGACAAAATAATGGAGTTCTCAGTTTTGTCTCTATGGTTTGTTTCCTCTTCAAGTAGCCCTAGGCACAGACTGTGGATAAGCACTTTCATTGAAACGGGTTGCCAAGCGTCCAAGAAGTTACGAGTTTATGAAATACCAGCAAATATTTTTTCACCCAATCTTGATGATACGTGGTGGTAATGATCAGTACACAAATCCCACTTGGCTCACCAAATTTTGTTTTTCTAGGTTGAAGCGTTCATCCACAGAAGCAGTTTTTATAGTTAGGTTTCCCTCTGTTCTCTCCTATATAGGTAGATGAAATTGGAACTCTAAATTGAACATGGTTTGTAGTAGCTCTTTGAAACTTGAAAAAATAAATTAGTTCTCAGTTTTGTCTCTATGGTTTGTTTAATCTTCAAGGAGCCCTAGGCACAGACTGTGGAAAAGCACTTTCATTGAGAGTGGTTGACAAGCTTCTAAGAAATAATGAGTTTCCGAAATACCACCAAATATTTTTTCACCCAATCTTGATGATACTTGGTGCTAATGATCAGTATACAAATCCCTCTTGGCTCAAAATTTTGTTCTTCTAGGTTTAAGCGCTCATCTACAGTAGCAGTTTTTATATTTAGGTGTCCCTCTGTTCTCTCATATATAGATAGATGAATTTTAACTCTAAATCCAACATGGTTTGTAGGAGCTCTTTGAAACATGACAAAAAAAAGGAGTTCTCAGTTTTGTCTCTATGGTTTGTTTCCTCTGCAAGTAGCCCTAGGCACAGTCTGTGGAAAAAAACTTTAATTTAGAGGGGTTGCCAAGCTTCTAAGAAATAACGATTTTCCGAAATACCAGCAAATATTTTTTTCACCCAATCTTGATGATACTTGGTGGTAATGATCAGTACACAAATCCCACTTGGCTCACCAAATTTTGTTTTTCTAGGTTGAAGCGTTCGTCTACAGTAGCAGTTTTTATATTTAGGTTTCACTCTGTTCTCTCATATATAGATAGATGAATTTGGAACTCTAAATCCAACATGGTTTGTAGTAGCTCTTTGAAACTTGACAAATAAAGGAGTTCTCAGTTTTGTCTCTATGGTTTGTTTAATTTTCAAGGAGCCCTAGGCACAGACTGTGGAAATGCACTTTCATTGAGATGGGTTGCCAAGCTTCTAAGAAATAACGAGTTTCCGAAATACCAGCAAATATTTTTTCACCCAATCTTGATGATACTTGGAGCTAATGATCAGTACACAAATCCCACTTGGCTCACCAAATTTTGTTCTTCTATGTTGATACGTTCGTCTACAGTAGCAGTTTTTATATTTAGGTTAACCTCTGTTCTCTCCTATATAGATAGATGAATTTGGAACTCTAAATCCAACATGGTTTGTAGTAGCTCTTTGAAACTTGACAAAATAAAGGAGCTCTCAGTTTTGTCTCTTTGGTTTGTTTCCTCTTCAAATAGCCCTAGGCACAGACTGTGGAAAAGCATTTTCATTGAGAGGGGTTGCCAAGCTTCTATGAAATCACGAGTTTTCGAAATACCAGCAAGTATATTTTCACCCAATCTTGATGATACTTGGTGGTAATGATCAGTACACAAATCCCACTTGGCTCACCAAGTTTGGTTCTTCTAGGTTGAAGCGTCCGTCTACAGTAGCAGTTTTTATATTTAGGTTTCCCTCTGTTCTCTCCTATATAGATAGATGAATTTGGAACTCTAAATTCAACATGGTTTGTAGTAGCTCTTTGAAACTTGACAAAATAAAGTAGTTCTCAGTTTTGTCTCTATGGTTTGTTTCCTCTTCAAGTAGCTCTAGGCACAGACTGTGGAAAAGCACTTTCATTGAAAGGTGTGGCCAAGCATCCAAGAAATTACGAGTTAATACAATTCCAGCAAATATTTTTTCGCCCAATCTTGATGATACGTGGTGGTAATGACCAGTACACAAATCCCACTTGGCTCACCAAATTTTGTTTTTCTAGGTTGAAGCGTTCGTCTACAGTAGCAGTTTTTATATTTAGGTTTCACTCTGTTCTCTCATATATAAATAGAAAAATTTGGAACTCTAAATCCAACATGGTTTGTAGTAGCTCTTTGAAACTTGACAAATAAAGGAGTTCTCAGTTTTGTCTCTATCGTTTGTTAATCTTCAAGGAGCCCTAGGCACAGACTGTGGAAAAGCGCTTTCATTGAGAGGGGTTGCCAAGCTTCTAAGAATTAACGAGTTTCCGAAATACCAGCAAATATTTTTTCACCCAATCTTGATGATACCTGGTGGTAATGATCAGTACACAAATCCCACTTACCTCACCAAATTTTGTTCTTCTAGGTTTAAGCGTTCGTCTACAGTAGCAGTTTTTATATTTAGGTTTCCCTCTGTTCTCTCCTTTATACATAGATGACTTTGGAACTCAAAATCCAACATGGTTTGTAGTAGCTCTTTGAAACTTGACAAAATAAAGGAGTTCTCAGTTTTGTCTCTATGGTTTCTTTCCTCTTCAAATAGCCCTAGGCACAGACTGTGGAAAAACACTTTCATTGAGAGGGGTTGCCAATCTTCTAAGAATTAACGAGTTTCCAAAATACCAGCAAGTATTTTTTCACCCAATCTTGATGATACTTGGTGGTAATGATCGGTACACAAATCCCACTTGGCTCACCAAATTTTGCTCTTCTTGGTTGAAGCGTTCGTTTACAGTAGCAGTTTATATTTTTAGATTTCCCTCTGTTCTCTCCTATATTGATAGATGAATTTGGAACTCTAAATCCAACATGGCTTGTGGTAGCTCTTTAAAACTTGATAAAATAAACGAGTTCTTAGTTTTTTCTCTATGGTTTGTTTCCTCTTCAAGTAGATCGAGGCACAGACAGTGGAAAAGCACTTTCATTGAAAGGGGTGCCAAGCTTCCAAGAAATAACGATTTTCCGAAATAACAGCCAATATTTTTTCACCCAATCTTGATGATACTTGGTGGTAATGATCGGTACACAAATCCCACTTGACTCACCAAATTTTGTTTTTCTAGTTTGAAGCGTTCATTTACAGTAGCAGTTTATATTTTTAGGTTTCCCTCTGTTCTCTCCTATATAGATAGATGAATTTGGAACTATAAATCCAACATGGTTTTTAGTAGCTCTTTGAAACTTAACAAAAAAAAGTAGTTCTCAGTTTTGTCTCTATGATTTGTTTCCTCTTCAAGTAGCCCTAAGCAGAGACTATGGAAAAGCACATTAATTGAAAAAGGTTGCCAAGCTTCCAAGAAATTACGAGCTTATAAAATTCCAGCAAATATTTTTTCACCCAATCTTGATGATACTTGTTGCTAATGATTAGTACACAAATCCCATTTGGCTCATCAAATTTTGTTCTTCTAGGTTGAAGTGTTCGTCTACAGTAGCAGTTTTTATATTTAGTTTTCCCTCTTTCTCTCCTATATAGATAGATGAATTTGGAAATCTAAATCCAACATGGTTTGTAGTAACTCTTTGAAACTTGACAAATAAAGGAGTTCTCAGTTTTGTCTCTATGGTTTGTTTAATCTTCAAGGAGCCCTAGGCACAGACTGTGGAAAAGCACTTTCAGTGAGAGGGGTTGCCAAGCTTCTAAGAAATTACGAGTTTCCAAAATACCAGCAAATATTTTTTCACCCAATCTTGATGATACCTCTTGGTAATGATCAGTACACAAATCCCACTTGGCTCACCAAATTTTGTTCTTCTAGGTTGAAGCTTTAGTCTACAGTAGCAGTTTATATATTTAGGTTTCACTCTGTTCTCTCCTATATGGATAGATGAATTTGGAACTCTAAATCCAACATGGTTTTTAGTAGCTGTTTGAAACTTGACAAAATAAAGGAGTTCTCAGTTTTGTCTCTATGGTTTGTTTCCACTTCAAGTAACCCTTTGCACAGAATGTGGAAAAGCATTTTCATTGAAAGGGGTTGCCAAGCTTCCATGAAATTACGAGCTTATAAAATTCCAGCAAATATTTTTTCACCCAATCTTGATGATACGTGGTGGTAATGACCAGTACACAAATCCTATTGGCTCACCAAATTTAGTTTTTCTAGGTTGAAGCGTTCGTTTACAGTAGCAGTTTTTATATTTAGGTTTCCCTCTGTTCTCTCCTATATAGATAGATGAATTTTGAACTTTAAATCCAACATGGTTTTTAGTAGCTCTTTGAAACTTGACAAAATAAAGGAGTTCTCAGTTTTGTCACTATGGTTTGTTTCCTCTTCAAGTAGTCCTAGGCACAGGCTGTGGAAAAGCACTTTCATTGAGAGGGGTTGCCGAGCTTCTAAGAAATAACGAGTTTCTGAAATACCAGCAAATATTTTTTCACCCAATCTTGATAATACTTCGTGGTAATGATCAGAACACAAATCCTACTTGGCTCACCAAATTTTGTTCTTTTAGGTTTAACCGTTCATCCACAGAAGCAGTTTTTATAGTTAGGTTTCCCTTTGTTCTCTCCTATATAGATAGATAAAATTGGAACTCTAAATCCAACATGGTTACTAGTAGCTCTTTGAAACTTGACAAAATAAAGTAGTTCTCAGTTTTGTCTCTATGGTTTGTTTCCTCTTCAAGTAGCTCTAGGCACAGACTGTGGAAAAGCACTTTCATTGAAAGGGGTGGCCAAGCTTCCAAGAAATAACGAGTTTAAGAAATACCAGCAAATATTTTTTCACCCAGTCTTGATGATACTTGGTGGTAATGATCGGTACACAAATCCCACTTGACTCACCAAAATTTGCTCTGCTAGTTTGAAGCGTTCGTTTACAGTAGCAGTTTATATATTTATTTTTCCCTCTGTTCTCTCCCATATAGATAGATGAATTTGGAACTATAAATCCAACATGGTTTTTAGTAGCTCTTTGAAACTTGACAAAAAAAAGTAGTTCTCAGTTTTATCTCTATGATTTGTTTCTTCTTCAAGTAGACCTAAGCAGAGACTGTGGAAAAGCACTTTCATTGAAAAGGGTTCCCAAGCTTCCAAGAAATTACGAGTTTCCGAAATACCAGCAAATATTTTTTCACCCAATATTGATGATACGTTTTGGTAATGACAAGTACACAAATCCCACTTGGCTCACCAAATTTTGTTCTTCTAGGTTGAAGCGTTCGTCTACAGTAGCAGTTTTTATATTTAGGTTTCCCTCTTTCTCTCCTATATAGATAGATGAATTTGGAACTCTAAATCTAACATGGTTTGTAGTAGCTCTTTGAAACTTGACAAATAAAGGAGTTCTCAGTTTTGTCTCTATCGTTTGTTTAATCTTCAAGGAGCCCTAGGCACAGACTGTGGAAAAGCGCTTTCATTGAGAGGGGTTGCCAAGCTTCTAAGAATTAACGAGTTTCCGAAATACCAGCAAATATTTTTTCACCCAATCTTGATGATACCTGGTGGTAATGATCAGTACACAAATCCCACTTACCTCAACAAATTTTGTTCTTCTAGGTTTAAGCGTTCGTCTACAGTAGCAGTTTTTATATTTAGGTTTCCCTCTGTTCTCTCCTTTATAGATAGATGACTTTGGAACTCAAAATCCAACATGGTTTGTAGTAGCTCTTTGAAACTTGACAAAATAAAGGAGTTCTCAGTTTTGTCTCTATGGTTTCTTTCCTCTTCAAGTAGCCCTAGGCACAGACTGTGGAAAAACACTTTCATTGAGAGGGGTTGCCAATCTTCTAAGAATTAAGGAGTTTCCAAAATACCAGCAAATATTTTTTCACCCAATCTTGATGATACTTGGTGGTAATGATCGGTACACAAATCCCACTTGGCTCACCAAATTTTGCTCTTCTTGGTTGAAGCGTTCGTTTACAGTAGCAGTTTATATTTTTAGATTTTCCTCTGTTCTCTCCTATATAGATAGATGAATTTGGAACTCTAAATCCAACATGGCTTGTGGTAGCTCTTTAAAACTTGATAAAATAAACGAGTTCTTAGTTTTTTCTCTATGGTTTGTTTCCTCTTCAAGTAGATCGAGGCACAGACAGTGGAAAAGCACTTTCATTGAAAGGGGTGCCAAGCTTCCAAGAAATAACGATTTTCCGAAATAACAGCCAATATTTTTTCACCCAATCTTGATGATACTTGGTGGTAATGATCGGTACACAAATCCCACTTGACTCACCAAATTTTGTTTTTCTAGTTTGAAGCGTTCATTTACAGTAGCAGTTTATATTTTTAGGTTTCCCTCTGTTCTCTCCTATATAGATAGATGAATTTGGAACTATAAATCCAACATGGTTTTTAGTAGCTCTTTGAAACTTGACAAATAAAGGAGTTCTCAGTTTTGTCTCTATGATTTGTTTCCTCTTCAAGTAGCCCTAAGCAGAGACTATGGAAAAGCACATTAATTGTAAAGGGTTGCCAAGCTTCAAAGAAATTACGAGCTTATAAAATTCCAGCAAATATTTTTTCACCCAATCTTGATGATACTTGTTGCTAATGATTAGTACACAAATCCCATTTGGCTCATCAAATTTTCTTCTTCTAGGTTGAAGTGTTCGTCTACAGTAGCAGTTTTTATATTTAGTTTTCCCTCTTTCTCTCCTATATAGATAGATGAATTTGGAACTCTAAATCCAACATGGTTTGTAGTAGCTCTTTGAAACTTGACAAATAAAGGAGTTCTCAGTTTTGTCTCTATGTTTTGTTTAATCTTCAGGAAGCCCTAGGCACAGACTGTGGAAAAGCACTTTCAGTGAGAGGGGTTGCCAAGCTTCTAAGAAATTACGAGTTTCCAAAATACCAGCAAATATTTTTTCACCCAATCTTGATGATACCTCTTGGTAATGATCAGTACACAAATACCACTTGGCTCACCAAATTTTGTTCTTCTAGGTTGAAGCTTTAGTCTACAGTAGCAGTTTATATATTTAGGTTTCACTCTGTTCTCTCCTATATGGATAGATGAATTTGGAACTCTAAATCCAACATGGTTTTTAGTAGCTGTTTGAAACTTGACAAAATAAAGGAGTTCTCAGTTTTGTCTCTACGGTTTGTTTCCACTTCAAGTAACCCTTTGCACAGAATGTGGAAAAGCACTTTCATTGAAAGGGGTTGCCAAGCTTCCAAGAAATTACGAGCTTATAAAATTCCAGCAAATATTTTTTCACCCAATCTTGATGATACGTGGTGGTAATGACCAGTACACAAATCCCATTGGCTCACCAAATTTTGTTTTTCTAGGTTGAAGCGTTCGTTTACAGTAGCAGTTTTTATACTTAGGTTTTCCTCTGTTCTCTCCTATATAGATAGATGAATTTTGAACTTTAAATCCAACATGGTTTTTAGTAGCTCTTTGAAACTTGACAAAATAAAGGAGTTCTCAGTTTTGTCTCTATGGTTTGTTTCCTCTTCAAGTAGTCCTAGGCACAGGCTGTGGAAAAGCACTTTCATTGAGAGGGGTTGCCAAGCTTCTAAGAATTAATGATTTTACGAAATACTAGCAAATATTTTTTCACCCAATCTTGATAATACATCGTGGTAATGATCAGAAAAGAAATCCCACTTGGCTCAAAAAATTTTGTTCTTCTAGGTTGAAGCGTTCGTCTACAGTAGCAGTTTTTATATTTAGGTTTCCCTCTGTTCTCTCCTATATAGATAGAAGAATTTGGAACACTAAATCCAACATGGTTACTAGTAGCACTTTGAACCTTGACAAAATAAACGAGTTGGTAGTTTTGTCTCTATGGTTTGTTTAATCTTCAAGGAGCCCTAGGCACAGACTGTGGAAAAGCATTTTCATTGAGAGGGGTTGCCAAGTTTCTAAGAAATAACGAGTTTCCGAAATACCAGCAAATATTTTTTCACCCAATCTTGATGATACTTGGTGGTAATGATCAGTACACAAATCCCACTTCGCTCACCTAATTTTGTTCTTCTAGGTTGAAGCGTTCGTCTACAGTAGCAGTTTTTATATTTAGGTTAACCTCTGTTCTCTCCTATATAGATTGAAGAATTTGGAACTCTAAATCCAACATGGTTACTAGTAGCTCTTCGAAACTTGACAAAAAAGGAGTTCTCAGTTTTGTGTCTATGGTTTGTTTCCTCTTCAAGTAGCCATAGGCACAGTCTGTGGAAAAGCACTTTCATTGAGAAAGGTTGCCAAGCTTCTAAGAAATAACGAGTTTCCGAAATACCAGCAAATATTTTTTCACCCAATCTTAATGATACTTGGAGCTCATGATCAGTACACAAATCCCACTTGGCGCACCAAATTTTGTTCTTCTATGTTGAAACGTTCGTCTACAGTAGCAGTTTTTATATTTAGGTTAACCTCTGTTCTCTCCTATATAGGTAGATGAATTTGGAACTCTAAATCCAACATGGTTTGTAGTAGCTCTTTGAAACTTGACAAAATAAAGGAGCTCTCAGTTTTGTCTCTTTGGTTTGTTTCCTCTTCAAGTAGCCCTAGGCACAGACTGTGGAAAAGCATTTTCATTGAGAGGGGTTGCCAAGCTTCTATGAATTCACTAGTTTTCGAAATACCAGCAAGTATTTTTTCACCCAATCTTGATGATACTTGGTGGTAATGATCAGTACACAAATCCCACTTGGCTCACCAAATTTGGTTCTTCTAGGTTGAAGCGTTCGTCTACAGTAGCAGTTTTTATATTAGGTTTTTCCCTTTAGGTTTCCCTCTGTTCTCTCCTATATAGATAGATGAATTTGGAACTCTAAATTCAACATGGTTTGTAGTAGCTCTTTGAAACGTGACATAATAAAGTAGTTCTCAGTTTTGTCTCTATGGTTTGTTTCCTCTTCAAGTAGCTCTAGGCACAGACTGTGGAAAAGCACTTTCATTGAAACGGGTGGCAAGCATCCAAGAAATAACGAGTTCCGAAAAACCAGCAAATATTTATTCACCCAATCTTGATGATACTTGGTGGTAATGATCGGTACACAAATCCCACTTGACTCACCAAAATTTCTTCTTCTACTTTGAAGCGTTCGTCTAAAGTAGCAGTTTTTATATTTAGGTTTCCCTCTGTTCTCTCCTATATAGATAGACGAATTTGGAACTCTAAATGCAACATGGTTTGTAGTAGCTCTTTGAAACTTGACAAAATAAAGTAGTTCTCGGTTTTGTCTCTATGGTTTGTTTCCTCTTCAAGTAGCTCTAGGCACAGACTGTGGAAAAGCACTTTCATTGAAAAGGGTTGCCAATCTTCCAAGAAATTACGAGTTTCTGAAATACCAGCAAATATTTTTTCACCCAATCTTGATGATACGTTTTGGTAATGACAAGTACACAAATCCCACTGGGCTCACCAAATTTCGTTCTTCTAGATTGAAGCGTTCGTCTACAGTAGCAGTTTTTATATTTAGGTTTCCCTCTTTCTCTCCTATATAGATAGATGAATTTGGAACTCTAAATCCACCATGGTTTGTAGTAGCTCTTTGAAACTTGACAAATAAAGGAGTTCTCAGTTTTGTCTCTATGGTTTGTTTAATCTTCAAGGAGCCCAAGGCACAGACTGAGGAAAAGCACTTTAAGTGAGAGGGGTTGCCAAGCTTCTAAGAAATTACGAGTTTCCAAAATACCAGCAAATATTTTTTTCACCCAATCTTGATGATACCTGGTGGTAATGATCAGTACACAAATCCCACTTGGATCACCAAATTTTGTTCTTCTAGGTTGAAGCGTTCGTCTACAGTAGCAGTTTTTATATTTAGGTTTCACTCTGTTCTCTCCTATATAGATAGATGAATTTGGAAGTCTAAATCCAACATGGTTTGTAGTAGCTCTTTGAAACTTGACAAAATAAAGTAGTTCTCTGTTTTGTCTCTATGGTTTGTTTCCTCTTCAAGTAGCTCTAGGCACAGACTGCGGAAAAGCACTTTCATTGAGAGGGGTTGCCAAGCTTCTAAGAAATAACGAGTTTCCGAAATACCAGCAAATATTTTTTCACCCAATCTTGATGATACTTGGAGCTAATGATCAGTGCACAAATCCCACTTGGCGCACAAAATTTTGTTACTCTATGTTGAAGCGTTCGTCTACAGTAGCAGTTTTTATATTTAGGTTTCCCTCTGTTCTCTCCTGTATAGATAGATGAATTTGGAACTCTAAATACAACATGGTTTGTAGTAGCTCTTTGAAACTTGAAAAAATAAAGGAGTTCTCAGTTTTGTCTCTATGGTTTGTTTCCTCTTCAAGTAGTCCTAGGCACAGGCTGTGGAAAAACACTTTCATTGAGAGGGGTTGCCAAGCTTTTAAGAATTAATGATTTTCCGAAATACTAGCAAATATTTTTTCACCCAATCTTGATAATACATCCTGGTAATGATCAGAAAACAAATCCAACATGGCTCACCAAATTTTGTTCTTCTAGGTTTAAGCGTTCGTCTACAGTAGCAGTTTTTATATTTAGGTTTCCCTCTGTTCTCTCCTATATAGATAGAAGAACTTGGAACTCTAAATCCAACATGGTTACTAGTAGCTCTTTGAACCTTGACAAAATAAACGAGTTGTTAGTTTTGTCTCTATGGTTTGTTTAATCTTCAAGGAGCCCTAGGCACAGACTGTGGAAAAGCATTTTCATTGATAGGGGTTGCCAAGCTTCTAAGAATTAACGAGTTTCCGAAATACCAGCAAATATATTTTCACCGAAACTTGATGATACATGGTTGTAATGATCAGTACACAAATCCCACTTCGCGCACCTAATTTTGTTCTTCTAGGTAGAAGCGTTCATCTACAGTAGCAGTTTTTTATATTTAGGTTTCAATCTGTTCTCTCATATATAGATAGAAGAATTTGGAACTCTAAATCCAACATGGTTACTAGTAGCTCTTTGAAACTTGAAAAAATAAAGGAGTTCTCAGTTTTGTCTCTATGGTTTGTTTCCTCTTCAAGTAGCCCTAGGCACAGACTGTGGAAAAGCACTTTCATTGAGCTGGGTTGCCAAGCTTCTAAGAAATAACGAGTTTCCGAAATACCAGCAAATATTTTTTCACCCAATCTTCATGATACTTGTTGCTAATGATCAGTACACAAATCGCACTTGGCTCACCAAATTTTGTTCTTCTAGGTTGAAGCGTTCGTCTACAGTAGCAGTTTTTATATTTAGGTTTCCCTCTTTCTCTCCTATATAGATAGATGAATTTGGAACTCTAAATCCAACATGGTTTGTAGTAGCTCTTTGAAAGTTGACAAATAAAGGAGTTCTCAGTTTTGTCTCTATGGTTTGTTTAATCTTCAAAAAGCCCTAGGCACAGACTGTGGAAAAGCACTTTCATTGAGAGGGGTTGCCAAGCTTCTAAGAAATAACGAGTTTCCGAAATACCAGCAAATATTTTTTCACCCAATCTTGATGACACTTGGTGGAAATGATCAGTACACAAATCCAACTTCGCTCACCTAATTTTGTTCTTCTAGGTTGAAGCGTTCGTCTACAGTAGCAGTTTTTATATTTAGGTTTCACTCTGTTCTCTCATATATAGATAGAAGAACTTGGAACTCTAAATCCAACATGGTTACTAGTAGCTCTTTGAAACTTGACAAAAAAGGAGTTCTCAGTTTTGTGTCTATGGTTTGTTTCCTCTTCAAGTAGCCCTAGGCACAGACTGTGGAAAAGCACTTTCATTGAGAGGGGTTGCCAAGCTTCTAAGAAATAACGAGTTTCCGAAATACCAGCAAATATTTTTTCACCCAATCTTGATGATACTTGGAGCTAATGATCAGTACACAAATCCCACTTGGCGCACCAAATTTTGTTCCTCTATGTTGAAGCGTTCGACTACAGTAGCAGTTTGTATATTTAGGTTAACCTCTGTTCTCTCCTATATAGATTGATGAATTTGGAACTCTAAATCCAACATGGTTTGTAGTAGCTCTTTGAAACTTGACAAAATAAAGGAGCTCTCAGTTTTGTCTCTATGGTTTGTTTCCTCTTCAAGTAGCCCTAGGCACAGACTGTGGAAAAGCATTTTCATTGAGAGGGGTTGCCAATCTTCCATGAATTCACGAGTTTTCGAAATACCAGCAAGTATTTTTTCACCCAATCTTGATTGTACTTGGTGGTAGTGATCCGTACACAAATCCCACTTGGCTCACCAAATTTTGTGCTTCTAGGTTGAAGCGTTCGTCTACAGTAGCAGTTTTTATATTTAGGTTTCCCTCTGTTCTCTCCTATATAGATAGATGAATTTGTAACTCTAAATTCAACATGGTTTGTAGTAGCTCTTTGAAACTTGACAAAATAAAGTAGTTCTCAGTTTTGTCTCTATGGTTTGTTTCCTCTTCAAGTAGCTCTAGGCACAGACTGTGGAAAATCACTTTCATTGAAAAGGGTTGCCAAGCTTCCAAGAAAATACGAGTTTCCGAAATACCAGCAAATATTTTTTCACCCAATCTTGATGATACTTGGTGGTAATGATCAGTACACAAATCCCACTTGGCTCACCAAATTTTGTTCTTCTAGGTTGAAGCGTTCGTCTACAGTAGCAGTTTTTATATTAAGGTTTCCCTCTTTCTCTCCTATATAGATAGATGAATTTGGAACTCTAAATCCAACATAGTTTGTAGTAGCTCTTTTAAACTTGACAAATAAAGGAGTTCTCAGTTTTGTCTCTATGGTTTGTTTAATCTTAAAGGAGCCCTAGGCACAGACTGTGAAAAAGCACTTTCATTGAGAGGGGTTGCCAAGCTTCTAAGAAATAACGAGTTTCCGAAATACCAGGAAACATTTTTTCACCCAATCTTGATGATACTTTGTGGTAATGATCAGTACACAAATCCCACTTGGCTCACCAAATTTTGTTCTTCTAGTTTGAAGCGTTCGTCTACAGTAGCAGTTTTTATATTTAGGTTTCACTCTGTTCTCTCCTATATGGATAGATTAATTTGGAACTCTAAATCCAACATGGTTTGTAGTAGCTCTTTGAAACTTGAAAAAATATAGGAGTTCTCTGTTTTGTCTCTATCGTTTGTTTCCTCTTTAAGTAGCCCTAGGCACAGACTGTGGAAAAGCACTTTCATTGAGAGGGGTTGCCGAGCTTCTAAGAAAAAACGAGTTTCCGAAATACCAGCAAATATTTTTTCACCCAAACTTGATCATACTTGGAGCTAATGATCAGTACACAAATCCCACTTGGCTCAACAAATTTTGTTCTTCTAGGTTGAAGCTTTCGTCTACAGTAGCAGTTTTTATATTTAGTTTTCCCTCTGTTCTCTCCTATATAGATAGATGAATTTGGAACTCTAAATCCAACATGGTTTGTAGTAGCTCTTTGAAACCTGACAAAATAAAGGATTTCTCAGTTTTGTCACTATGGTTTGTTTAGTATTCAAGTAGCCCTAGGCACAGACTGTGGAAAAGCACTTTCATTGTAAGGGGTTGCCAAGCTTCCAAGAAATAACCAGTTTCCGAAATACTAGCAAATATTTTTTCACCCAATCTTGATGATACTTGGTGGTAATGATCGGTACACAAATCCCACTTGACTCACCAAATTTTGTTCTTCTAGTTTGAAGCGTTCATTTACTGTAGCAGTATATATTATTAGGTTTCCCTCTGTTCTCTCCTATGTAGATAGATGATTTTGGAACTATAAATCCAACATGGTTTTTAGTAGCTCTTTGAATCTTGAAAAAAATAAAGTAGTACTCAGTTTTGTCTCTATGAATTGTTTCCTCTTCAAGTAGCCCTAAGCAGAGACTGTGGAAAAGCACTTTCATTGAAAAGGGTTGCCAAGCTTACAAGAAAATACGAGTTTCCGAAATACCAGCAAATATTTTTTCACCCAATCTTGATGATACTTGGTGGTAATGATCAGTACACAAATCCCACTTGGCTCACCAAATTTTGTTCTTCTAGGTTGAAGCGTTCGTCTACAGTAGCAGTTTTTATATTTTGGTTTCTCTCTGTTCTCTCCTATATTGATAGATGAATTTGGAACTCTAAATCCAACATGGATTGTAGTAGCTCTTTGAAACTTGACAAAATGAAGGAGTTCTCAGTTTTTTCTCTATGGTTTGTTTCCTCTTCAAGTAGCCCTAGGCACAGACTGTGGAAAAGCACTTTCATTGAGAGGGGTATTCAAGCTTCTTAGAAATAACGAGTTTCCGAAATAACAGCAAATATTTTTTCACCCAATCTTGATGATACTTGGTGGTAATGATCAGTACACAAATCCCACTTGGCTCACCAAATTTTGTTCTTCTATTTTGAAGCGTTCATCTACAGTAGCAGTTTTTATATTTAGGTTTTACTCTGTTCTCTCCTATATAGATAGATGAATTTGGAACTCTAAATCCAACATGGTTTGTAGTACCTCTTTGAAACTTAACAAAATAAAGGAGCTCTCAGTTTTTTCTCTATGGTTTGTTTCCTCTTCAAGTAGCCCTAGGCACAGACTGTGGAAAAGCGTTTTCATTGAGAGGGGTTGCCAAGCTTCTAAGAATTAACGATTTTCCGATATACAAGCAAGTATTTGTTCACCCAATCTTGATGATACTGGGTGGTAATGATCAGTACACAAATCCCACTTGGCTCACCAAATTTTGTTCTTCTAGGTTGTAGCGTTCGTCTACAGTAGCAGTTTTTATATTTAGGTTTTCCTCTTTCTCTCCTATATAGATAGATGAATTTGGAACTCTAAATCCAACATGGTTTGTAGTAGCTCTTTGAAACTTGACAAAATAAAGGAGTTCCCAGTTTTGTATCTATGGTTTCTTTAATCTTCAAGGAGCCCTAGGCACTGACTGTGGAAAAGCACTTTCATTGAGTGGGGTTGCCAAGCTTCTAAGAAATAAAGAGTATCCAAACTACCAGCAAATATTTTTTCACCGAATCTTGATGATACTTGGTGGTATTGATCAGTACACAAATCCCACTTGGCTCACCAAATTTTGTTCTTTTAGGTTGAAGCTTTCGTCTACAGTAGCAGTTTTTATATTTAGGTGTCACTCTGTTCTCTCCTATAGACATAGATGAATTTGGAACTCTAAATCCAACATGGTTTGTAGTAGCTCTTTGAAACTTGACAAAATAAAGGAGTTCTCAGTTTTGTCTCTGTGGTTTATTTCCTCTTCAAGTAGCCCTAGGCACAGACTGTGGAAAAGCACTTTCATTGAGAGGGGTTGCCAAGCTTCTAAGAATTAACGAGTTTACGAAATACCAGCAAATATTTTTTCACGCAATCTTGATGATACTTGGTGGTAATGATCAGTACACAAATCCCACTTTGCTCACCAAATTTTGTTCTTCTAGGTTGAAGCGTTCGTCTACAGTAGCATTTCTTATATTTACGTTTTGCTCTGTTCTCTCCTATATAGATAGATGAATTTGGAACTCTAAATCCAACATGGTTTGTAGTAGCTCTTTGAAACTTGACAAAATAAAGGAGCTCTCAGTTTTGTCTCTATGGTTTGTTTCCTCTCCAAGTAGCCCTAGGCACAGACTGTGGAAAAGCATTTACATTGAGAGGGGTTGCCAAGCTTCTAAGAATTAACGATCTTCCGAAATACAAGCAAGTATTTTTTCACCCAGTCTTGAAGATACTTGGTGGTAATGATCAGTACACAAATCCCACTTGGCTCACCAAATTTTGTTCTTCTAGGTTGAAGCATCTGTCTACAGTAGCAGATTTTATATTTAGGTTTCCCTCTGTTCTCTCCTATATAGCTAGATGAATTTGGAACTCTAAATCCAACATGGTTTGTAGTAGCTCTTTGAAACTTGACAAAAGAAACGAATTCTCGGTTTTGTCTCTATGGTTTGTTTCCTCTTCAAGTAGCCTTAGGCACAGAGTGAGGAAAAGTACTTTCATTGAGATGGGTTGCCAAGCTTCTAAGAAATAACGAGTTTCCCAAACACCAGCAAATATTTTTTCACCCAATCTTGATGATACTTGGTGGTAATGATCAGTACACAAATCCCACTTGGCTCACCGAATTTTGTTCTTCTAGGTTGAAGCGTTCGTCTACAGTAGCAGTTTTTATATTTAGGTTTCCCTCTGTTCTCTCCTATATAGATAGATGAATTTGGACTCTAAATCCAAGATGGTTTGTAGTAGCTCTTTGAAACTTGACAAAATAAAGGAGTTCTCAGTTTTGTCTCTATGATTTGTTTCCTCTCAAGTAGCCCTATGCACACACTGTGGAAAAGCACTTTCATTGAGAGGGGTTGCCAAGCTTCTAAGAAATTACGAGTTTCCGAAATACCAGCAAATATTTTTTCACCCAATCTTGATGATACTTGGTGGTAAGGTCAGTACACAAATCCCACTTGGCTCATCAAATTTTGTTCTTCTAGGTTGAAGCGTTCGTTTACAGTAGCAGTTTTTATATTTAGGTTTCCCTCTGTTCTGTCCTATTTAGATAGATGAATTTGGAACTCTAAATCCAACATGGTTTGTAGTAGATCTTTGAAACTTGACAAAATAAAGGAGTTGTCAGTTTTTTCTCTATGGTTTGTTTCCTCTCCAAGTAGCCCTAGGAACACAGTGTGGAAAAGCACTTTCATTGAGATGGGTTCCCAAGCTTCTAAGAAATAAGGAGTTTCCGAAATACCAGCAAATATTTTTTCACCCAATCTTGTTGATACTTGGTGGTCATGATCAGTACACAAATCCCACTGGGCTAACCAAATTTTGTTCTTCTAGTTTGAAGCGTTCGGCTACAGTAGCAGTTTTTATATTTAGGTTTTTCTCTGTTCTCACCTATATAGATAGATGAATTTGGAAATCTAAATCCAACATGGTTTGTAGTAGCTCTTTGAAACTTGACAAAATAAAGGAGTTCTCAGTTTTGTCTCTATGGTTTGTTTAATCTTCAAGGAGCCTTAGGCACAGACTGTGGAAAAGCACTTTCATTGAGAGGGGTTGCCAAGCTTCTAAGAAATAACGAGTTTCCGAAATACCAGCAAATATTTTTTAACCCAATCTTGATGATACTTGTTGCTAATGATCAGTACACAAATCCCACTTGGCTCACCAAATTTTGTTCTTCTAGGTTGAAGCATTGGTCTACAGTAGCAGTTTTTATATTTAGGTTTCCCTCTGTTCTCTCCTATATAGATAGATGAATTTGGAACTCTAAATCCAACATGGTTTGTAGTAGCTCTTTGAAACTTGACAAAATAAAGGCGTTCTCAGTTTTGTCTCTATGGTTTGTTTCCTCTTCAAGTAGCCCTATTCAAAGACTGTGGAAAAGCACTTTCATTGAGAGGGGTTGCAAAGCTTCTAAGAAATTACAAGTTTCCGAAATACCAGCAAATATTTTTTCACCCAATCTTGATGATACTTGATGGTAATGATCAGTACACAAATCCCACTTGGCTCAACAAATTTTGTTCTTCTAGGTTGAAGCATTCGTCTACAGTAGCAGTTTTTATATTTAGGTTTTACTCTGTTCTCTCATATATAGATAGATGAATTTGGAACTCTAAATCCAACATGTTTTTAGTAGCTCTTGGAAACTTGACAAAATAAAGGAGTTCTCAGTTTTGTCTCTATGGTTTGTTTAATCTTCAAGGAGCCTTAGGCACAGACTGTGGAAAAGCACTTTCATTGAGAGGGGTTGCCAAGCTTCTAAGAAATAACGAGTTTCCGAAATACCAGCAAATATTTTTTAACCCAATCTTGATGATACTTGTTGCTAATGATCAGTACACAAATCCCACTTGGCTCACCAAATTTTGTTCTTCTAATTTGAAGCGCTCGTCTACAGTAGCAGTTTTATATTTACGTTTTCCTGTGTTCTCTCCTATATAGATAGATGAATTTGGAAATCTAAATCCAACATGGTTTGTAGTAGCTCTTTGAAACTTGACAAAAGAAACGAATTCTCAGTTTTGTCTCTATGGTTTGTTTCCTCTTCAAGTAGCCTTAGGCACAGAGTGAGGAAAAGTACTTTCATTGAGATGGGTTGCCAAGCTTCTAAGAAATAACGAGTTTCAGAAATACCAGCAAATATTTTTTCACCCAATCTTGATGATACTTGGTGGTAATGATCAGTACACAAATCCCACTTGGCTCACCGAATTTTGTTCTTCTAGGTTGAAGCGTTCGTCTACAGTAGCAGTTTTTATATTTAGGTTTCACTCTGTTCTCTCCTATATAGATAGATGAATTTGGACTCTAAATCCAAGATGGTTTGTAGTAGCTCTTTGAAACTTGACAAAATAAAAGAGTTCTCAGTTTTGTCTCTATGGTTTGTTTCCTCTTCAAGTAGCCCTATGCACACACTGTGGAAAAGCACTTTCATTGAGAGGGGTTGCCAAGCTTCTAAGAAATTACGAGTTTCCGAAATACCAGCAAATATTTTTTCACCCAATCTTGATGATACTTGGTGGTAAGGTCAGTACACAAATCCCACTTGGCTCATCAAATTTTGTTCTTCTAGGTTGAAGCGTTCGTTTACAGTAGCAGTTTTTATATTTAGGTTTCCCTCTGTTCTGTCCTATTTAGATAGATGAATTTGGAACTCTAAATCCAACATGGTTTGTAGTAGCTCTTTGAAACTTGACAAAATAAAGGAGTTCTCAGTTTTTTCTCTATGGTTTGTGTCCTCTCCATGTAGCCCTAGGAACACACTGTGGAAAAGCACTTTCATTGAGATGGGTTCCCAAGCTTCTAAGAAATAAGGAGTTTTCGAAATACCAGCAAATATTTTTTCACCCAATCTTGTTGATACTTGGTGGTCATGATCAGTACACAAATCCCACTGGGCTAACCAAATTTTGTTCTTCTAGTTTGAAGCGTTCGGCTACAGTAGCAGTTTTTATATTTAGGTTTTTCTCTGTTCTCACCTATATAGATAGATGAATTTGGAAATCTAAATCCAACATGGTTTGTAGTAGCTCTTTGAAACTTGACAAAATAAAGGAGTTCTCAGTTTTGTCTCTATGGTTTGTTTAATCTTCAAGGAGCCTTAGGCACAGACTGTGGAAAAGCACTTTCATTGAGAGGGGTTGCCAAGCTTCTAAGAAATAACGAGTTTCCGAAATACCAGCAAATATTTTTTAACCCAATCTTGATGATACTTGTTGCTAATGATCAGTACACAAATCCCACTTGGCTCACCAAATTTTGTTCTTCTAGGTTGAAGCGTTGGTCTACAGTAGCAGTTTTTATATTTAGGTTTCCCTCTGTTCTCTCCTATATAGATAGATGAATTTGGAACTCTAAATCCAACATGGTTTGTAGTAGCTCTTTGAAACTTGACAAAATAAAGGCGTTCTCAGTTTTGTCTCTATGGTTTGTTTCCTCTTCAAGTAGCCCTATTCAAAGACTGTGGAAAAGCACTTTCATTGAGAGCGGTTGCAAAGCTTCTAAGAAATTACAAGTTTCCGAAATACCAGCAAATATTTTTTCACCCATTCTTGATGATACTTGATGGTAATGATCAGTACACAAATCCCACTTGGCTCAACAAATTTTGTTCTTCTAGGTTGAAGCATTCGTATACAGTAGCAGTTTTTATATTTAGGTTTTACTCTGTTCTCTCATATATAGATAGATGAATTTGGAACTCTAAATCCAACATGTTTTGTAGTAGCTCTTGGAAACTTGACAAAATAAAGGAGTTCTCAGTTTTGTCTCTATGGTTTGTTTAATCTTCAAGGAGCCTTAGGCACAGACTGTGGAAAAGCACTTTCATTGAGAGGGGTTGCCAAGCTTCTAAGAAATAACGAGTTTCCGAAATACCAGCAAATATTTTTTAACCCAATCTTGATGATACTTGTTGCTAATGATCAGTACACAAATCCCAATTGGCTCACCAAATTTTGTTCTTCTAATTTGAAGCGCTCGTCTACAGTAGCAGTTTTATATTTACGTTTTCCTGTGTTCTCTCCTATATAGATAGATGAATTTGGAAATCTAAATCCAACATGGTTTGTAGTAGCTCTTTGAAACTTGACAAAAGAAACGAATTCTCAGTTTTGTCTCTATGGTTTGTTTCCTCTTCAAGTAGCCTTAGGCACAGAGTGAGGAAAAGTACTTTCATTGAGATGGGTTGCCAAGCTTCTAAGAAATTACGAGTTTCAGAAATACCAGCAAATATTTTTTCACCCAATCTTGATGATACTTGGTGGTAATGATCAGTACACAAATCCCACTTGGCTCACCGAATTTTGTTCTTCTAGGTTGAAGCGTTCGTCTACAGTAGCAGTTTTTATATTTAGGTTTCCCTCTGTTCTCTCCTATATAGATAGATGAATTTGGACTCTAAATCCAAGATGGTTTGTAGTAGCTCTTTGAAACTTGACAAAATAAAGGAGTTCTCAGTTTTGTCTCTATGGTTTGTTTCCTCTTCAAGTAGCCCTATGCACACACTGTGGAAAAGCACTTTCATTGAGAGGGGTTGCCAAGCTTCTAAGAAATTACGAGTTTCTGAAATACCAGCAAATATTTTTTCACCCAATCTTGATGATACTTGGTGGTAAGGTCAGTACACAAATCCCACTTGGCTCATCAAATTTTGTTCTTCTAGGTTGAAGCGTTCGTTTACAGTAGCAGTTTTTATATTTAGGTTTCCCTCTGTTCTGTCCTATTTAGATAGATGAATTTGGAAATCTAAATCCAACATGGTTTGTAGTAGCTCTTTGAAACTTGACAAAATAAAGGAGTTCTCAGTTTTGTCTCTATGGTTTGTTTAATCTTCAAGGAGCCTTAGGCACAGACTGTGGAAAAGCACTTTCATTGAGAGGGGTTGCCAAGCTTCTAAGAAATTACAAGTTTCCGAAATACCAGCAAATATTTTTTCACCCAATCTTGATGATACTTGATGGTAATGATCAGTACACAAAACCCACTTGGCTCAACAAATTTTGTTCTTCTAGGTTGAAGCATTCGTCTACAGTAGCAGTTTTTATATTTAGGTTTTACTCTGTTCTCTCATATATAGATAGATGAATTTGGAACTCTAAATCCAACATGTTTTGTAGTAGCTCTTGGAAACTTGACAAAATAAAGGAGTTCTCAGTTTTGTCTCTATGGTTTGTTTAATCTTCAAGGAGCCTTAGGCACAGACTGTGGAAAAGCACTTTCATTGAGAGGGGTTGCCAAGCTTCTAAGAAATAACGAGTTTCCGAAATACCAGCAAATATTTTTTAACCCAATCTTGATGATACTTGTTGCTAATGATGAGTACACAAATCCCACTTGGCTCACCAAATTTTGTTCTTCTAATTTGAAGCGCTCGTCTACAGTAGCAGTTTTATATTTACGTTTTCCTGTGTTCTCTCCTATATAGATAGATGAATTTGGAAATCTAAATCCAACATGGTTTGTAGTAGCTCTTTGAAACTTGACAAAAGAAACGAATTCTCAGTTTTGTCTCTATGGTTTGTTTCCTCTTCAAGTAGCCTTAGGCACAGAGTGAGGAAAAGTACTTTCATTGAGATGGGTTGCCAAGCTTCTAAGAAATAACGAGTTTCAGAAATACCAGCAAATATTTTTTCACCCAATCTTGATGATACTTGGTGGTAATGATCAGTACACAAATCCCACTTGGCTCACCGAATTTTGTTCTTCTAGGTTGAAGCGTTCGTCTACAGTAGCAGTTTTTATATTTAGGTTTCCCTCTGTTCTCTCCTATATAGATAGATGAATTTGGACTCTAAATCCAAGATGGTTTGTAGTAGCTCTTTGAAACTTGACAAAATAAAAGAGTTCTCAGTTTTGTCTCTATGGTTTGTTTCCTCTTCAAGTAGCCCTATGCACACACTGTGGAAAAGCACTTTCATTGAGAGGGGTTGCCAAGCTTCTAAGAAATTACGAGTTTCCGAAATACCAGCAAATATTTTTTCACCCAATCTTGATGATACTTGGTGGTAAGGTCAGTACACAAATCCCACTTGGCTCATCAAATTTTGTTCTTCTAGGTTGAAGCGTTCGTTTACAGTAGCAGTTTTTATATTTAGGTTTCCCTCTGTTCTGTCCTATTTAGATAGATGAATTTGGAACTCTAAATCCAACATGGTTTGTAGTAGCTCTTTGAAACTTGACAAAATAAAGGAGTTCTCAGTTTTTTCTCTATGGTTTGTTTCCTCTCCAAGTAGCCCTAGGAACACACTGTGGAAAAGCACTTTCATTGAGATGGGTTCCCAAGCTTCTAAGAAATAAGGAGTTTCCGAAATACCAGCAAATATTTTTTCACCCAATCTTGTTGATACTTGGTGGTCATGATCAGTACACAAATCCCACTGGGCTAACCAAATTTTGTTCTTCTAGTTTGAAGCGTTCGGCTAGAGTAGCAGTTTTTATATTTAGGTTTTTCTCTGTTCTCACCTATATAGATAGATGAATTTGGAAATCTAAATCCAACATGGTTTGTAGTAGCTCTTTGAAACTTGACAAAATAAAGGAGTTCTCAGTTTTGTCTCTATGGTTTGTTTAATCTTCAAGGAGCCTTAGGCACAGACTGTGGAAAAGCACTTTCATTGAGAGGGGTTGCCAAGCTTCTAAGAAATAACGAGTTTCCGAAATACCAGCAAATATTTTTTAACCCAATCTTGATGATACTTGTTGCTAATGATCAGTACACAAATCCCACTTGGCTCACCAAATTTTGTTCTTCTAGGTTGAAGCGTTGGTCTACAGTAGCAGTTTTTATATTTAGGTTTCCCTCTGTTCTCTCCTATATAGATAGATGAATTTGGAACTCTAAATCCAACATGGTTTGTAGTAGCTCTTTGAAACTTCACAAAATAAAGGAGTTCTCAGTTTTGTCTGTATGGTTTGTTTCCTCTTCTTGTAGCCCTAGGCACAGACTGTGGAAAAGCACTTTCATTGAGAGGGGTTGCCAAGCTTCTAAGAAATTACGAGTTTCCGAAATACCAGCAAATATTTTTTCACCCAATCTTGATGATACTTGGTGGTAAGGTCAGTACACAAATCCCACTTGGCTCATCAAATTTTGTTCTTCTAGGTTGAAGCGTTCGTTTACAGTAGCAGTTTTTATATTTAGGTTTCCCTCTGTTCTGTCCTATTTAGATAGATGAATTTGGAACTCTAAATCCAACATGGTTTGTAGTAGCTCTTTGAAACTTGACAAAATAAAGGAGTTCTCAGTTTTTTCTCTATGGTTTGTTTCCTCTCCAAGTAGCCCTAGGAACACACTGTGGAAAAGCACTTTCATTGAGATGGGTTCCCAAGCTTCTAAGAAATAAGGAGTTTCTGAAATACCAGCAAATATTTTTTCACCCAATCTTGTTGATACTTGGTGGTCATGATCAGTACACAAATCCCACTGGGCTAACCAAATTTTGTTCTTCTAGTTTGAAGCGTTCGGCTACAGTAGCAGTTTTTATATTTAGGTTTTTCTCTGTTCTCACCTATATAGATAGATGAATTTGGAAATCTAAATCCAACATGGTTTGTAGTAGCTCTTTGAAACTTGACAAAATAAAGGAGTTCTCAGTTTTGTCTCTATGGTTTGTTTAATCTTCAAGGAGCCTTAGGCACAGACTGTGGAAAAGCACTTTCATTGAGAGGGGTTGCCAAGCTTCTAAGAAATAACGAGTTTCCGAAATACCAGCAAATATTTTTTAACCCAATCTTGATGATACTTGTTGCTAATGATCAGTACACAAATCCCACTTGGCTCACCAAATTTTGTTCTTCTAGGTTGAAGCGTTGGTCTACAGTAGCAGTTTTTATATTTAGGTTTCCCTCTGTTCTCTCCTATATAGATAGATGAATTTGGAACTCTAAATCCAACATGTTTTGTAGTAGCTCTTGGAAACTTGACAAAATAAAGGAGTTCTCAGTTTTGTCTCTATGGTTTGTTTAATCTTCAAGGAGCCTTAGGCACAGACTGTGGAAAAGCACTTTCATTGAGAGGGGTTGCCAAACTTCTAAGAAATAACGAGTTTCCTAAATACCAGCAAATGTTTTTTAACCCAATCTTGATGATACTTGTTGCTAATGATCAGTACACAAATCCCACTTGGCTCACCAAATTTTGTTCTTCTAATTTGAAGCGCTCGTCTACAGTAGCAGTTTTATATTTACGTTTTCCTGTGTTCTCTCCTATATAGATAGATGAATTTGGAAATCTAAATCCAACATGGTTTGTAGTAGCTCTTTGAAACTTGACAAAAGAAACGAATTCTCAGTTTTGTCTCTATGGTTTGTTTCCTCTTCAAGTAGCCTTAGGCACAGAGTGAGGAAAAGTACTTTCATTGAGATGGGTTGCCAAGCTTCTAAGAAATAACGAGTTTCAGAAATACCAGCAAATATTTTTTCACCCAATCTTGATGATACTTGGTGGTAATGATCATTACACAAATCCCACTTGGCTCACCGAATTTTGTTCTTCTAGGTTGAAGCGTTCGTCTACAGTAGCAGTTTTTATATTTAGGTTTCCCTCTGTTCTCTCCTATATAGATAGATGAATTTGGACTCTAAATCCAAGATGGTTTGTAGTAGCTCTTTGAAACTTGACAAAATAAAAGAGTTCTCAGTTTTGTCTCTATGGTTTGTTTCCTCTTCAAGTAGCCCTATGCACACACTGTGGAAAAGCACTTTCATTGAGAGGGGTTGCCAAACTTCTAAGA
The DNA here is from genome assembly GCF_048772815.1 of Callospermophilus lateralis. Lineage (NCBI taxonomy): Eukaryota > Metazoa > Chordata > Mammalia > Rodentia > Sciuridae > Callospermophilus > Callospermophilus lateralis. Next base: position 105,299 of record NW_027514005.1, read on the forward strand.
AATTACGAGTTTCCGAAATACCAGCAAATATTTTTTCACCCAATCTTGATGATACTTGGTGGTAAGGTCAGTACACAAATCCCACTTGGCTCATCAAATTTTGTTCTTCTAGGTTGAAGCGTTCGTTTACAGTAGCAGTTTTTATATTTAGGTTTCCCTCTGTTCTGTCCTATTTAGATAGATGAATTTGGAACTCTAAATCCAACATGGTTTGTAGTAGCTCTTTGAAACTTGACAAAATAAAGGAGTTCTCAGTTTTTCCTCTATTGTTTGTTTCCTCTCCAAGTAGCCCTAGGAACACACTGTGGAAAAGCACTTTCATTGAGATGGGTTCCCAAGCTTCTAAGAAATAAGGAGTTTCCGAAATACCAGCAAATATTTTTTCACCCAATCTTGTTGATACTTGGTGGTCATGATCAGTACACAAATCCCACTGGGCTAACCAAATTTTGTTCTTCTAGTTTGAAGCGTTCGGCTACAGTAGCAGTTTTTATATTTAGGTTTTTCTCTGTTCTCACCTATATAGATAGATGAATTTGGAAATCTAAATCCAACATGGTTTGTAGTAGCTCTTTGAAACTTGACAAAATAAAGGAGTTCTCAGTTTTGTCTCTATGGTTTGTTTAATCTTCAAGGAGCCTTAGGCACAGACTGTGGAAAAGCACTTTCATTGAGAGGGGTTGCCAAGCTTCTAAGAAATAACGAGTTTCCGAAATACCAGCAAATATTTTTTAACCCAATCTTGATGATACTTGTTGCTAGTGATCAGTACACAAATCCCACTTGGCTCACCAAATTTTGTTCTTCTAGGTTGAAGCGTTGGTCTACAGTAGCAGTTTTTATATTTAGGTTTCCCTCTGTTCTCTCCTATATAGATAGATGAATTTGGAACTCTAAATCCAACATGGTTTGTAGTAGCTCTTTGAAACTTGACAATATAAAGGCGTTCTCAGTTTTGTCTCTATGGTTTGTTTCCTCTTCAAGTAGCCCTGTTCAAAGACTGTGGAAAAGCACTTTCATTGAGAGGGGTTGCAAAGCTTCTAAGAAATTACAAGTTTCCGAAATACCAGCAAATATTTTTTCACCCAATCTTGATGATACTTGATGGTAATGATCAGTACACAAATCCCACTTGGCTCAACAAATTTTGTTCTTCTAGGTTGAAGCATTCGTCTACAGTAGCAGTTTTTATATTTAGGTTTTACTCTGTTCTCTCATATATAGATAGATGAATTTGGAACTCTAAATCCAACATGTTTTGTAGTAGCTCTTGGAAACTTGACAAAATAAAGGAGTTCTCAGTTTTGTCTCTATGGTTTGTTTAATCTTCAAGGAGCCTTAGGCACAGACTGTGGAAAAGCACTTTCATGAGAGGGGTTGCCAAGCTTCTAAGAAATAACGAGTTTCCGAAATACCAGCAAATATTTTTTAACCCAATCTTGATGATACTTGTTGCTAATGATCAGTACACAATTCCCACTTGGCTCACCAAATTTTGTTCTTCTAATTTGAAGCGCTCGTCTACAGTAGCAGTTTTATATTTACGTTTTCCTGTGTTCTCTCCTATATAGATAGATGAATTTGGAACTCTAATTCCAACATGGTTTGTAGTAGCTCTTTGAAACTTGAGAAAATAAAGGAGTTCTCAGTTTTGTCTCTATGGTTTGTTTCCTCTTCAAGTAGCCCTAGGCACAGACTGTGGAAAAGCACTTTCATTGAGAGGGGTTGCCAAGCGTCTAAGAAATAACGAGTTTCCAAAATACCAGCAAATATTTTTCACCCAATCTTGATGATACTTGGTGGTAATGATCAGTACACAAATCCCACTTGGCTCACCAAATTTTGTTCTTCTAGGTTGAATCGTTCGTCTACAGTAGCAGTTTTTATATTTAGGTTTCCCTCTGTTCTCTCCTATATAGATAGATGAATTTGGAACTCTAAATACAACATTGTTTGTAGTAGCTCTTTGAAACTTGACAAAATAAAGGAGTTCTCAGTTTTGTCTCTATGGTTTGTTTCCTCTTCAAGTAGCCCTAGGCACAAACTGTGGAAAAGCACTTTCATTGAGAGGGGTTGCCAAGCTTCTAAGAATTTAGGGGTTTCCGAAATACCAGCAAATATTTTTCACCCAATCTTGATGATACTTGATGGTAATGATCAGTACACAAATCCCACTTGGCTCAACAAATTTTGTTCTTCTAGGTTGAAGCATTCGTCTACAGTAGCAGTTTTTATATTTAGGTTTTACTCTGTTCTCTCATATATAGATATATGAATTTGGAACTCTAAATCCAACATGTT